>NW_004797927.1:186174-193535 GCF_000002075.1 Aplysia californica | reverse complement strand
TTCTTGCCAGAGCATCAGCTCTTCATTTCCCGGTATCCCAGTGTGGGCAGGAATCCATGTAGTTGTAGGACTACTCTGACTTGGTGCCTACTTATCAAATTATTTAGACTCCAAATCAAGTCACATCAGTCCCACTTTCAACTGTCTCTAGTGTTGAAAAGCTGTCTGTAAAGATAACGATGTCTGTGATAACAAGTGGGTTAGTGTCAAACAAGTGGTTGATGTAGTTTGCTGTGTTGGCGATAGCCTATTGTTCGGCAATGAAATTGGAGCAGAAGGACCAGCTGGAATGAAAGACTTCTTTTTTTATCCCACTGGGCAAGTTGATCACTGACCCATATCCAGCGTTGATTGTTGCCTTAAAGGCAGATCCATCAGTGTATGAGTAGATCCATGTTGGTGGATAGGAATCAATTGTTTCAAGGGCAGAATATTTTAGTGTGTGGCCCACTTTACGTCTTGTTTACTCACACACACACACACACACACACACACACACACACACACACACACACACACACACACACACACACACACACACACACACATCTCGATAAACAAGCTGTTGGGTTACCAGGTTGATAACGCGAGACTGCTGATTCGGGGGCTCAGCCCGATGCTGTGTCCTTGGGAAAGCCACTTCATACGAATATTCCCATTATGTATAGTCATATAGGAGATGGGCTTTCAGTTCGGAGGTTCCGCCTTTTAAGGAACCCTACAGTGTTGCATACAATTTAGCTCAATTTCTCGTATACTGGGTGAGTGTCTATATACACGTTTGTGTCCATCATGTATACACATTACTGGTATATAAGGTGCAAGTGTGAGTTTGTTTCTTGTTTGAAGCATCAGTCAAGTCCAGTTTAAATGAAACCCAAACTCCAAAGTGAGAAAATACTACATTTGACATATAACTGACAATAAAGCGTTCGTTTGCCTGGCAAGATATAATAATACATTACAGCAACATTTGATCCTCTCACTACTGCTTTTGTTTGTCGTTGTTGTTGTTGTTATTGTTGGTGTATTGACGCTCCTTTCAAAAAGCTTTAGATCATTACAATTTAGAAGTCCTCTTCGATCAAGGCTGAAAAGTCCAAAAAGGCAAAGAGGGATACAACATCCCAAATGAATGACCGAGATACTCGATAACAAAAGAATTCTCCCTAATTGGGAACTGGACCCGGGTCTCCAGTCTCCTGCGTGGGATAGCGAAGTGCTAACCGCTTCACCACAGACGCCTGTCACTTATTGGTGCGGGTGCTCCTACAGTCTGCTACGCTTGTCAAGGAGTTGTGTCGCTCACCTTCTCCATTTCCTTCTTTCTGGAGGGCAAACCTTTTTTGTTTTAAATAGTCAGGATCATACACGAGAGCAAGTTTAGTAAGTTATGTTCAATGATATTATCTGTTATTTAAAAAAAAAAAACTATAAGGTTTTCGGAGGTCTGTCAAAGCTACAGAAGTTAATACAACACAGACAGTATGGAAATTTACACACGTTGTCCATAATAGCACCAAGTAGTGCCTTTTAATACTTTGGTAGTCCAACAATTAATGTACAGTCAAACCTGCCCTGACGGCCACCTCTATAAGACGGCTACCTGTACAAACGGCCACTTTTCATTCCCCCCCTTGCGTTTTTTCTCTATAATTTAACTGTGCCGCGGCCACCATATTTTAACACACAACCCCTATTACACTAAGCGATAAAACCTGTCTTGGACGGCCACCTTGGCTAAAACAGCACCTGGACATGGATGGCTGGTGCCTTTATAAATACAAATGTATATCAGTATAAAAGCAATATATATTTTTTTTTTAAATAAATTTTTTGGAATTACAAACGGCCACTTTCGATTACCCCCAACCGCCCCCGCTCTTTTTCTATATAGATTAACTGTGTAAAACGATCACCTGTCCAATGCGGCGGCGGCCACCTAATTTTTTCAATCCACAGCCAAATTTACAGGCCAGACGTGGTCACTCATCGCCCGACGCTTTGTCACAATTTTTGAATTGGCACCTGACGCTGTGGGCGGGCGGTCATAATCCATTCACCTGTCGTTATTCATGAATGTTTGCCCAAGTTGACCAATGAGTAACTATAAATGTTCAGCTTCAGGTGAGGGAATTTAAGTGTCATAATTAACCTATGAGCCCCGCCCACAACTCATGTACAAATCGAATTGTGAGGTTTTGTTTACCATATCTGTAACAAAGTAACAAGAGACGTTGACGTGAACTTGCCACCGACGAAGCGTCGCTCGTTCTCAGATGGTTGCGACCCATGAGTTTGTTTACCATGGCACTTGGTCTTCATTGTGTTACGTAATATGTCATTTATTTCACCCTGGCACAAAATCTGCATAAAAAGAACAAAACAAAAAGTATTTAACAGAAACACAATAGCAACCCTTTTTCCCCTAAGTAAACCAAGAAAGCCTTTTGAATTAGGCTAACTGAAGTCCATAGCCTGAGATCAGCTCCAGTTTGGACCTCAGAAGATCGAATGGTTTGTTTTCTTCATTTTGATAAGTCCTGCCTAAGACTGCCACTTGTGTTATACGGTCACTTTTCTTCTTAACAGTGGGTGACCATTGTACATTTATATACAAACATTTCATCTCCTCGTAGGCCCCCTCCCTTCATAGTAAAGAAGAAGAAGAAGAAGAAGAAGAAGAAGAAGAAGAAGAAGAAGAAGAAGAAGAAGAAGAAGAAGAAGAAGAAGAAGAAGAAGAAGAAGAAGAAGAAGAAGAAGAAGAAGAAGAAGAAGAAGAAGAAGAAGAAGAAGAAGAAGAAGAAGAAGAAGGAGGAGGAGGAGGAGGAGGAGGAGGAGGAGGAGGAGGAGGAGGAGGAGGAGGAGGAGGAGGAGGAGGAGGAGGAGGAGGAGGAGGAGGAGGGGGAGGAGGAGGAGGAGAGGAGGAAGTTATTGCAATCCCTGTCTTTTTCTCCCCAGACTCTACGCTTTTCCGTCTAGACCTGGAAAACCAAGATTTTGTGCAATACAGAAATAAAAAAAACCCAAAACAATTAAGTTCTCCATGCTGGTTGATGTGAATAACAAAAATCGCATTCACTTCAGAAAAAAAGTACATTTTAACTTCTGCTCTAACTGCGACCTGGCTACATACTGAATGCCCGAGTAAGTCTGGGCAGAGATGTCAGCATCTTCATTGTACTGGAAGCAAAAGTGAGCTGGTTAATGGACAGTATTACCTAAAATGCCTACTAGCACCTGTGCGGCTCATGATCCAACGACAATGGACACTGAAACACCCATCTACTCCTGATTTATCAAGTTTGTGAAGAGTGTGGTTCATCAGAAATGCAAGCCAGCTGCAATACTTGGGTTCCAACCTCTGAAGGAAAGTGGACGGCTTATCGAGGTAAATAATTCCTATCTTTTTCAGAAAAGAGAGGAGTGTTAACAAGATCGGTTGGCCTTTCTTCGATGTTTTATGGGCGGCTACAGCCTTTTACTTAAAGTATTTGGGCTGGGCATCGGGCACTCCAGATTTGCGATACATTTTACATTTTTCAAACTAGGAGATTTTCAAAACTCAAGATGCGACATTTAAACTGCAGGGCAAGTTGACAGACGTCGATAAATCTCCTCTTCCGTGTGAAAGCAGTTCCTCCAACGGCTAACAGCGCTACATCATGTGTTTTTCACTCACTTCCCCCGGTTGACACTCTACCAAGTGTCACAACAAACTTCACACCATGTTGTGTCTCCGGTGAGTGGTCAAAGCATTCAAATGAAATCGTAGGGTTATTGTTCATGCTATTTGTAGTCAAAGCGTGTCAATGGTAACTTTCAGGGGGATCTCGTGGTCTAGAGATTACGGTGTTCACCTCTCATTCAATAGGTACCGGGCTCAAAACCTGACAGAGACGGGAAAATGTTTTCTCTGTTTTTATTTTCTTTCCTGCTCTCTATCCAAGTTCTGTCGTCTGATATCGTCTCCACTTTTTGCCCCCCCCCCCTCCACCCCCACACCCCTTTTGCCCTCTTCTCTGGGCCCCTGACCCTTTCTGCAGCCTTTCTGCTTCTACTCTTCGGCCTCTTCTTGGCGTTGTAATTCACCGACACCACCTTTTTTCTATGGGTTTTTTTTTCAAACAATAAAAAGAAGAACGGAGGAGACATAAGGACGATAGATGTTGGATAGGAAAGAAGGAGCAAACCATTCCAAAGCACCCGCCAACCACCCGCGTGAACGCTCACAGTTCTCCATTCTCAGCCAAATAAAACCTCTGCCACTTTTCTTCCATTTTTATCACTCATGTACTATCGTACTTATCTTAGACAACCATCCATTGTCGAGGAGAACATTGGACGTTATAGACTTCTGGTCGACTTATAGAGATATACATTCAAATGACTTTTGTCTTTGTCACAGAACTAATGTAACACTTTCAATTGTCATTGTCTTTATCACAAAACTAAATGTAAAACATTCAAATAGCTCCTGTCTTTATCACAGAACTAAACGACCACATGACACCTTAAGTGTTTAAAACTGCCAACTCTGTACAGTTGTTGTTTTTTTAAATTGTGAAATCTCTTTCATTCACATCATCTCGCCTTTCTGTTGCCCAGAGCATACAATTCCCAGAGCTAACGTTTCCACTCAATGAAGAAACGAACCTCTTCGCTGAAGCAAACAGTCTCTACAATTTTTTTCAGTCTGTCTCGCTTGTCCCAAAAACTTACGTACTCATTGTAAAACTTCTCTCCAAAGTATCGTCTGGGGTTATTCCCTGGTGGACAGATATGTGACACGGTTTCATTTTCAAATCCTGCCTTAAGATTCTGTAAGTTATGGACTTTTACCAGCCTAGTTCACCGCCACGTCTTCGAACAGATTCCTTGACGTAGTCGCAACCGACGAGTAACCTGCTTCCACATTTTAATCATATTGCACCATTTTGTTAATGATTACTCCCTTTATTAGATCTAGTGGCTTTCCAACAGACATCTTCCCACTTTCAACTGTTTGAACTCACATCAAATTACTCTTTCAGAAGGTGCACTAGATCTAAATCTGGAATCAAACTCCTACTCACCGCAATAACAGGCTTGCAGCATTTTTTTTAAAAACTCGAATTCAGGTTATTTTTCTAACTTAAAAAAAACAACAACCTTTTCTGGGTTACTCCAAGATATGGTTGATGCAGCAGCGCTCTCATTACTAGTTCAAATTTGAGCATAAAATATGACATCCAGACGATCAAACAACAAGATGAGCAAAAATTGGAGAAGTAATTCACCGTTTCCTCGCGGTCATCGAGCCTGGGACAGTAGGTATGTCTGTTTGAGTCAAATCCCAATTTCGCAAAGTTGTATCTATGTAAGTAGAGGTCTATCTTAATACAGAGAAGGCAAACAAATAACAAACAAGTAAACCAACAAAAGGTGTGTCTGACAAAAGATTTACACTAACAAACAAGCAAACAATTAAACAAACAAATAAACAAACAAGCAAGTGAGTCTGACAAAAGAGTTACACTAAACAGCAAGCAAAATATTAATAAACAAAAAAACAGCAAATAAACTAACAAAACAAAGCTAAAGTATGTGTGAGAAATAAATAACACAATCAAACAAACAAACAATCAAACAATCAATCAATCAAACAAACAAACAAACAAACAAACAAACAAACAAACAAACAAACAAACAAACAAACGAAAAAACAAACAAACGAAAAAACAAACAAACGAAACAAAAATACAAATAACCAAACAACTCTTCACTTTACAAGTCAGTATCTTTTATTGCAAAAATAAAATCACAATCAGCAATGCAAATTAAAGGACGAACATGAAGAATTTACGGGATTTTGTGTAGATAAAACAACCAAGAAGCATGATATGTCATAGGTGACTTGCTACACTTCTCCGTTTTATTGTACAGAGTAGAAAAACATTTTATCCCCCTTTTATCCCCCTAGTCCTGCTTCTGTTGCTCTTTTCAAAGCCGTTGCCCAAGTCTGATTCTTCTTGCTTTTTTTCTCGGACTTGTATTCTGCTTTTTAAAAAATATTTTATCCTGCTTTTTGTGGAACATTCATCCTTTTATGATCCGATTCTGCTTGCTTTTTTATGTCGAACTTTTATACTTATTTTTTTTCCATATTTTTATCCTGCTTTTGTCGGACTTTTATCTTTTTTTGTTATACATTTTATCCTTCATTTTGTCTCATACTCATATGTAGCACTTTTATCCTACTTTTATCCAGCTTTTGTTTGCTGTCATTCTGCTTCTTTCGTGGTGTCGTTTTACTTTTATTCAATTTTGACCTGATTTTAAGCTGCTTTTGTACCCCTTACTTTTTCTTCTACTTTTCTTTTGATTTTAGTTTAAATAAATAATGTGTTCTTCGCTTTTCCTTTTATCCAATTTTGATCAGAAAGACAATTATTTTTTAACCAACAAATTTAAAACAAAAAACAACTAGGGAGAAGTAATGAAATAACGAAGAAATGAAGACATGGCGAAATAAAGAAAGAAATGAAGATATGTAGAAATAAGTAAGGAAATTAAGAAATAAGTAAAGAAATGAAGAAATTAAAAAATGAAGAAATGAAGAAATAAAGAAAGAAATGTAAAAATGATTTTGTCAATTCTCAAAGAGGAACTGGAAAATGAACAGAATGTACAAATAATATATCATGATGAAATCTATCTATCTATCTATCTATCTATCTATCTATCTATCTATCTATCTATCTATCTGTGTGTTCAGCCATGATGGTTCTTCATGTGAGTGTCGTAGGAGACTTGCTGAATAAAACTCTGGTTACAGCTCTTGCAGTGAAACAGTCGGTAATCTGAGGGGAGAAATTGTCATTGTCAATTTATTATGTTTTACGTCCCCATCGACACAATTAGAGAATCTGATAATTATGTGGGAAGACGGACAGTGGTACGTCAGGGTCTGAGTTGTGGGTAAGTAGATGAGAGAGAGAGAGAGAGAGAGAGAGAGAGAGAGAGAGAGAGAGAGAGAGAGAGAGAGAGAGACAGAGAGAGAGAGACAGAGAGAGAGAGAGAGAGACAGAGAGAGACAGAGAGAGAGAGACAGAGAGAGAGAGAGAGAGAGAGAAAGAGAGAGAGACAGAGAGAGACAGAGAGAGACAGAGAGAGAGACAGAGAGAGAGACAGAGAGAGAGACAGAGAGAGACGGAGAAAGACAGAGAGAGAGACAGAGAGAGAGACAGAGAGAGAGACAGAGAGAGCAAGAGAGAGACAGAGAGAGAGACAGAGAGAGAGAGAGAGAGAGAGAGAGAAAGCGAGCAAGAGAGAGGGACAAAAAGAGAAAAGAGAGAAAGAGAGGGGGAGAGAGAAAGAGA
>NW_004797927.1:172097-186036 GCF_000002075.1 Aplysia californica | reverse complement strand
TCACTACGGATGACACATATTTGTTTGGGAGCGGCGGGGGGGGGGGTAAACAGAGAGAACCGGGTTCAAGAGAGAGAGAGAGTGTGTGTGTTTGTGTGTGTGTGTGTGTGTGTGTGTGTGTGTGTGTGTGTGTGTGTGTGTGTGTGAAAGAGAGAGAGAGAGAGGGAGAGAGAGAGGGCGAGAGAGAGAGAGAGAGAGAGAAGGAGAGAGAGAGGGCGAGAGAGAGAGAGAGAGAGAGAGAGAGAGAGAGAGAGAGAGAGAGAGAGAGAGAGAGATTGAGGGATGGGAGATTTGATTAAGTAAAGAGGAACACATTGACACAACAACAGTAGTTTTGTGCAACAATACACGTACATTTGTAATGGTATCACATAGCGTCAATGTATCTTGCATGTATGAAAAATTCTAAACTCACTTGTCTAACGAACGAAATTTTGCTGTCTATTTGTTAAAATGATAAGGATAAAAATTGTTCGAAAATGGATTAAGCTTAATTTGAAAATTCTCCAGACCTTTTTCAAAGAATTGTTTTTCCAATTATGGGAATAATGACGATGATAAGGAGGAAGACGGCGATGAAGAATATTTACCTGTGTGTCCAGTTGCATGTCTTCTTAAGTCGGTAACACAGTTGTTCTGTGAGTCACAGAAACAACACACATAGAACTGGTCCTTCAGGTGGGTGGCGATGTGTCGTTTGATGTCTTTGTCTTTGTTGAAATAAGTTCTGCTGGTGGTCCCTCCATCTACGTCACTGTCGGCGCAAAACTTGCAGGCAAACTTGTTCTCAGCTGGTGATATAGATGTTCAGAAATATTGGTTTACATGTTTACTTAATTGTTCCTTTCTATATCTGGTGTTGGTGACATAGATATTCAAAAATAATAGTTGTTTTTTTCATTTACATATATTGTTATTATACTGTATCTTTGTTTCCTTTATGTCTTTTCAAAATGGTTTAAAAACTTGGTTTTGTTTTGGGCGTGAAGGTGGAGGAATGTTTTTCTTGGGGGTGGCGGGGAAGGGGGTTGGGGGGAAGGTGTTTCTTGTAAAAGGAAGCGTGTTAGATAAATAGGATAATGCATTCTTCATTCGCTGCCCCACTCACATCTGTCTCTCCCTCCTACCCCTCCTTTCTCTCTCCCTCCCCCTTTCTCTCTCTCTCTCTCTCTCTCTCTCTCTCTCTCTCTCTCTCTCTCTCTCTCTCTCCCTCTCCCTCTCTCTCCCTCTCTTTCATTATTTCTCTATCCCCCCCCCCTTGCCCAGCACGAACCTGTCCTCAAGATGTTGGGCTCGATAAGTTGTTCCTGTTCTGACTTGCTCACCATCTGAAAGTTCTCGAAACACAGAAACCAGCAATTATCTTTGAGCTTGATCTCCCTGCCTGGCTCGGCCTTCAGAACCTGTGAGAAAAAACAAAACAAAATGTTTATGTAGGGATTTTTACACTACCATCGACACAATTTAGTTAATTAAAGAGTCAGGCTTCAGGCCGTGCCTTTCAGAACGAATGGCTGGGGGGTGAGAGGGATAGAACATCTGGGTGCTCAATAAAGATTTATTTCTATTGGGGATTTGAACTTGAGTCTCTTGCCTTCATTAGCGAAGCACCTAATTTCTACACCACATACGTCAGTCTTTATTTAAAAAAACTTCCCAAAATGAGACAGGGTGAGACAGACAGACAGACAGACAGACAGACAGACAGACAGACAGACAGACAGACAGAGACACTTTGTACTTACCCGGATGAGGGTCTTCATCCGTGGGTAATAACGCAGGAACAGAAGGTCTGATCTCATTCCTTCTGGCACCGGGGGCAGATTGCTGTTATCGTACAGACTTAGGAGCTGTTCCACCAGCTTTTTTTGTTCTTCCTCAGATGTGGGGGCGTCTGGCGGCTGTAACGGTCAGAGAAAGTTTACGTAACAACATCATGTACGATGATGATGATGATGATGATGATGATGATGATGATGATGATGATGATGATGATGATGATGATGATGATGATGATGATGATGATGATGATGATGATGATGATGAGATGAAGAATGCTATATGAGGGATTTTCTTAAGTACCACAATAATTTTATTCCACTTTTTGGTAACAGTTCTCAAGAGAGCGATGATAATAACTTATCTCCTCTCACCTCTTTACATAATATTTTAAATACTTCTTCTTCTTCTTCTTCTTCTTCTTCTTCTTCTTCTTCTTCTTCTTCTTCTTCTTCTTCTTCTTCAAAAAGAAATTGTATGCTATTCTCCAGTAACACTACTTCTAATCTCCTGCACTTGAATGATCTAATTGTATCGCAAGTGCTGTAAAACTTTTACGAAATCTAAAGACTCACCATAAACACTCCGCGTTCCACAAAATTGCTCTTTTCTTCGCATTCCTCAAATATTGGTACCACATGGAGTGCCGAGTTCATCCAGTGTGGCCGTCTATTTCGCTGAGGACCCTTCCTTGCTTTGGCGGGCTTCTTTCGGGGAATCGTTTCCTTAGTCTTGGCAAGCTGATTGTAGAGTGAAGAAAGTTGTACGTTTTATTTATCATGGCAGTTACTATAATCATTAACAAGAGGGGGAGGCATGGACATTTAAAAACAAATTTGTTTAGGTTTTTGTTTTGATTTATTTATGGGGAAGGGGAGCTTGTGTTTCTATTTTCGTTATCAGCGAGAGAATGAAAGGGGTGGGTGATTTGGTTGATTAGTTGAGGGTTTGTTGGTTGCTTGCTTGCTTGCTTGCTTTGTTTATTTGTTTGTTGGAAGGCACACAGAAAGCTGTTGGTGGTTTATTGCTGGGACTACAACTTGTACATTTAGTAACTCTGTGACTAAATGAAGTTCGATTCATTTTGCTTTTCATTTTCTGTCAGGTTTGAAAATCTTCAAAATTTTGACCATGCAGGTTACTTACCTCGTGGGAAGATGAGATCGCCTTGGCTAGTTTGGGGGTAGGTGGGACTTCCGAGCTGGGGGGAGCTAGGGTAGACACTGCTAGTTTGGGGGTAGGTGGGACCTCCGAGGTGGTCGGAGGTCGGATCTCCAGGTCGATGGGGTCGGCCGATGACTGATGTGTCGGGGGTCCTTGTTTTTGGCGTTTGTCAGGGGGAGGTACTCCGGGGCCGTCCAGGGCAGCGACATTTGGGGTTCTCACTCGGGAGGGTTTCTCTCCCTTTCTCCGGCGTTTGGCAGGGTTGGTCGTTCGGTTTTTCTTTTTCGCATCTTGTTTTTCTGCTTGTTGGTCACATTCCTGGAATCAGAAACACATAAATATTATCCAGAAGTTCCTTGTAAAAAGTGTGGGAGTGTCTCTTTCTGTCTTATATTTTCATTTATTTATTAGACAGTTATTGTTTTCGTGTGCTTTCTGTATGATAAAAAAGCAAAACAAAACAAATTATAAACAAAGTTCTTCTATTTCCACAGAGTAGTCAACCGCTTTGTCAAACTGACAAACACAAACAAACAAAACAACCAATTAAAGTGTTGTTTTGTTGGGGTAGTTTTTTTGCTGTGGCTTTTGTTGTTGTTGTTGTTGTTGTTGTTGTGATTGTTGTTGCTCTTTTGGTAAAATGCCAAGCCATGCAAACAAATACAACAGCAAAAATTGTAAAGAATTAATAAAGTTCTTTACTGAATAGTTGGCCCATTAAAACAAACAAAACAATATACAAAGAAAGTGGTGTCTTATAGAAAGTAACAAATGAACAAACACACACACACACACACACACACACACACACACACATATACAAACAAACAAATCAAAACAAACACCCCCCCCCCCCCAACCAAAAGAAAAAGGGCGATGTGTTACCAAAGAGTAGTCGGCATTCTCTGCGTACTTCTTAATCTGCTTCAGATTGTTCTTTCTCTGCCGCTTGGTCCATCCCACCCGGGTTTTTTTCCTCTCTTCTGTCAATCTCTCCACGTTCTCCCTTAGTTTATCCACCACTTTTCTGAGCACCGCTTCCTTCCTCATTTTTTCGGACACTCTTGGAAAGTCTTTTCGGCGATGTTTTGGTTGGGCCTGTTGGTTAAAAACAAAAAAATATTTTACAAAACAAAGCAACAATAATAACAACGATAACAACAACAACACAGGCAATAAAGACTACAAAAACAACAACCACAACAACAGCGACGACGACAAAAGGAAAATAAAAAGCCTCCTTAACCGTAGCTCACTTCAAACGTTGTTTTGTTTTGCTTGATTTTGTTAACGAAGTTTTCTCGAAGGTTACTTATTATACGGCAGCAGCTCGCCTCCTTAGGGAACAATTCTTCCACGTGTGGACTTTCAGATGACTCTGTGGCTGTTTGTTGGAGAGGAAACTTTTGTTGACTTTTTTTCTTAAATTGATTTTGTCAAGGAATGTTTATCTTAAGTTGCTTACATTTCTACGGCAGCAGCCCGCCTCCGTTTGGAGTAACTCTGACAAGTGAGAGTAGATTGTGGACAAGTTTGTCCCTGTACCTATACCTGGTTGTTTGGTTGATGGAAAGAAAACTTGTCGACTAACACATCCTCTAACGATTTTCTCCTTGTTATTATTATTATTATTATTATTATTGTTATTTTTATTTCTATTGTATAATGTATTATTTTTTGTATTATTATTATCACTTTTTAAAATTATTATTATTATAATCATTATTGTATTATTATTAATATCATCATTATCATTATTATTATTATTATTAATATTGTTGTTATTTTTTATACGTATATATTTTTAAAATGATGTTTTTCTTCCTGCATCTCTGTTCTTGTTTACTTCTTTCTTTCCACGTGTACATAACAAACTTCGAATCTCTCTGCTTTACCTTCTTGTCCAAGGGAGGAGGGGTGGACGACACTTCCCGTCGGCTGATGACATCACTGAGATTTTCCTCCGGATGGACCCAGTCTGTTGTCGCTGTTGTTGGGGCGTGGGACTGTTGGGAGGAAAAGGGGGGAGAGGGGAGAGAGGGGGGGGAGATACCAAATAGTTACATAGTTACATACAGGTGAATTAAAGGATTTTCTTACTGGGGCTGGGCTGGGGGTGGCAGGGGTGGATATAACAAGTTTTTGTTTTTTTTTAATTAAAAAAAAAATTATATTATCATAATTAAGAGGGAGAGGCGGGTTTTTGTTTTTGCTTTAAAAAAAAGAGGAATAGGTTTATTAGGACTTTAAAAATAAGTTAGGTTTGTTTTTTTCATTATCGAGGGTAGATGGCGAGTGGATTGACTATATGGTTGATTGATTGGAGTTTTGTTTGTTTGTTTGGTTGGTTGTTTGTTTGTTTGTTCGTTTGTATGTTTCTTAGAGGGACACACAAAAAAGTTGGGGGTGGGTTGTTGGGTCACTTTGCTTTTCATTACCTGTCAGGTTTGAAAATCTTCAAAATGTTGGTCATTCGGGTTACTTACCTCGGAGGAAGATGAGATTGCCTTGGCTAGTTTGGGGGTAGGTGGGACTTCCGAGCTTGGGGGAGGTCGGATCTCCAGGTCGATGGGGTCGGCCGATGACTGGTGGGTCGGAGGTCCTTGTTTTTGGCGTTTGTCACGGGGAGGTACTCCAGGGCCGTACATGGCAGCGACAGTTGGGGTTGTCACATGGGAGGGTTTGGGGGTAGGTGGGACCTCCGAGCTGGGGGGAGGTAGGGTAGACACCGCTAGTTTGGGAGTAGGTGGGACTTCCGAGCTGGGGGGAGGTAGGGTAGACACCGCTAGTTTGGGGGTAGGTGGGACTTCCGAGCTGGGGGGAGGTAGGGTAGACACCGCTAGTTTGGGGGTAGTTGGGACCTCCGAGCTGGGGGGAGGTAGGGTAAACACCGCTAGTTTGGGGGTAGTTGGGACCTCCGAGCTGGGGGGAGGTAGGGTAGACACCGCTAGTTTGGGGGTAGATGGGACCTCCGAGGTGGTCGGAGGTCGGATCTCCAGGTCGATGGGGTCGGCCGATGACTGATATGTCGGAGGTCCTTGTTTTTGGCGTTTGTCAGGGGGAGGTACTCCAGGGCCGTACAGGGCAGCGACATTTGGGGTTGTCACACGGGAGGGTTTCTCTCCCTTTCTCCGGTGTTTGGCAGGGTTGGTCGTTTGGTTTTTCTTGTTCGCGTCTTGTTTTTCTGCTTGTTGGTCACATTCCTGGAATCAGAAACGCATAAGTATTATCCAGAAGGTCCTTGTAAAAAGGGTGGGGTTTCCTCTCTGTTTTACCATTTCATTTCCCTATTGACACTTATTGTTTTCACGTGCTTCACTGTACCATAAATATCACAAACAAAACAAACTAAAAAAATTATAAACCAAGTTCTTCTTTTACCAAAGGCTAGTAAACCGCTTTATCAAACAAACAAAACACACAAAATACGGGAACAAAAATCAATCAATATAAAATGCTGTTGTTTGCTGTTTTTTTGTTTGATTGTTTATTGTTGTTTTTTTATGCTAAGTTGTGCAAACAAATACAGCAGCAAAAATTGTAAACAATTAATAAAGTGCTGTTTTTACTAAACAGTTGGCCCATTAAAACAAACAAAACAATATACAAACAAAGCGGTGTCTTATAGAAACGAACAAATAAACACACACAAAAAAAAAACACCCCCCCCCAAAAAAAAAAAGAAAAAGAGCAATGTGTTACCAAAGAGTAGGCGCCATGTCTGCATCTCTTTCTGTCTTATATTTTCATTTATCTATTAGACAGTTATTGTTTTTGTGTGCTTCCTGTATGATAAAAAAAACAACCAAAACAAAACAAACAAATAAACGAAGTTCTTCTATTTCCACAGAGTAGTCAACCGCTTTGTCAAACTGACAAACACAAACAAACAAAAACAACCAATTAAGTGTTGTTTGGTTGGGGTCGTTTTTTAAAGTGTTTGGGGGTTTCTTTGGGTTTTTTTTAATTTTTAGGTAAAATGCCAAGTTATGCAAACAAATACAACAGCAAAAATAGTAAAGAATTAATAAAGTTCTTTACTAAATAGTTGGCCCATTAAAACAAACAAAACAATATACAAAGAAAGTGGTGTCTTATAGAAAGCAACAAATGAACACAGACACACACACACACACACACACACACACACACACACACACACACACACACACCAAAACAAACAACCTCCCCCCCAACAAAAAAAAAAACAAGGCGATGTGTTACCAAAGAGTAGTCGGCTCTCTCTGCGTACATCTTAATCTCCTCCAGATTGTTCTCTCTCTGCCACTTGGTCCCCGGTACAGGCTCTCCGTTCCCCTCTGTCCATTCCACCTGGTTTTCTTTCCTCTCTTCTGTCAATCTCTCCTGCCTCTCCCATAGTTTATCCACCACTCCTCTGAGCACCGCTTTCTTCTTCATTTTTTTCGACCATCTTGGAGTGCCTTTTCGGCGATGCTTTGGTTGGGCCTGTTGGTTAAAAACAAAAAAAATATATTTACAAAACAAAGCAACAACAATAATAACAGCAACAAAGACAAGCAAAAAGAAAACAAAAACAACCACAACAACAAAGACAACAAAAACAACGACCACAACAAAGATAATAAAACAACAACCACAAGTACTACAAAGACGATGACAAAAGAAAAAAAATCCTCCTTAACCGTAGGTCACTTCAATGGTTGTTTTGTTTGTTTTGGTCAACTAAGGTTGCTCGTAGAAATTTTTATTGAGTGTCTCGGTCTTTCTGCTGGGATGTTGTATCCCTCTCAGCCTGAGTTGGCTCTGACGGGTAGGGTCAGAAGCTCTCTTCCTAAATGATCGAGATTGTGCCGATGGGGCCTTTAAAAAATCGACATAAAAAATTGAAGTGCCGAAGACTAGAAGTGTTATAAAAGAGTAACAAACACAAAAAGAAGGAGAGATAAGGACGTTAGATGTTTAACAGGAATGAAGGAGCAAACCGCACCAGAGCACCCGCCAACCACTACGAAGTTTATGACTTAGAGTGAAAGTTGTTTCATGGACAAAACTTGACCATAGTCTGGTAATGGTAGACATTTTTTATTCAAATTCCAGTGCTTTCTTTGTACTTGTAAAAAACGGGTAGGGAAAACAGCAACCTATGAGTGGAAAATACTCGCACGGGTCGATAAAACCTAGCTTACAATTTTACAAATTATAATTATTGCATCCTCATGACTATTCTGTTTCTTCTCTTCTACTATTATTCTGCTATTTAGGCTCTGGAACGATATGCCTGACCATCGGAAGAAGATTGAGAAACGTGCACTTGACGTCATTATTATGTTGAACAAGCGACTACACCGCAGTGTAACAAGTCATCTTGACGAGCATAGCATACACACTTCCTTTTTTAAAAACAACAACATCCAAGCAGAAAAAATAGTGGTGAATGAAGAAGAAGAAGAAGATGATATTTTTTCTCATTCCTCATAATAATATACTCACGTTAGACATCATGTGATGTGTGACATACTCTCTTTGTCCAACACTTGGAATACGTTTTCTTGATTTGGACAACTTAGTAATGTGATACAATTCAGACAATTGTTTGTATTTTAAAAGAAATCAGGTTTACCAAGCAGAATTGGTCAACAAGAGAGCAGACATCAAGATTTAACAAACAAGTTGTATAACAAACGTCTTGCAGCGCACAGTTCAATACAGGTTTCCCTTGTTTAAGGAGACCAAAGATCACACTTTTTCCCCACACAGAAAATGTTCCAAACTCTTCCAATGAACACAAGAAATATTCAAATGCACATAAGAATTATTCAGAAGTGCACATTCAAACGAATATCCCCTACAAGCGAAGATTATTTTCAACAGAAACGTTAGAAAATGGCTTCTTGGGCTCTTTCTTGCTGCTATGACACGAGGCCCGCCGTGTGCAGTGTGCGTAGTGATTGGATAACCCGCTGTGGAGGGCGGGGCTTATGTGCATGTGCCCATCCCGTGTCGAATTGCCGGTTCTGTTTAGTTTTAGTAAGAGTTTTACGGAACATGCAACACAAATAGTTATATAAGTGGCCAAGGTTAGAAATTTTACCTACTAGAGTTTAACATACGAAGGAAAGAAGGACGAGAATTGAGTATGATAGAAGTTTGATTTTTAAACAAAAGAAATAAGAATCCACAAC
The DNA here is from genome assembly GCF_000002075.1 of Aplysia californica. Classification (NCBI taxonomy): domain Eukaryota; kingdom Metazoa; phylum Mollusca; class Gastropoda; order Aplysiida; family Aplysiidae; genus Aplysia; species Aplysia californica. Next base: position 176,929 of record NW_004797927.1, on the reverse strand, counting down.
AGAGCACCCGCCAACCACATGGTTGTTTAGAAGCTGGACACAAAGGCTTGACCTGTAGCTGCCGTGGGCAGTGGATGCAGTTATGTGACTGACCTATATCCACCTCTCAATCTTCATAGCGGGACTTTGGAGAGGTAGACTGGTGGCGTAACATTTCTATCGGCTGTCATTTTGCCTCTCGCTTGAAGTTGTTCAAATCGTGATTATTTCAGAGTTAGAGGGCAATGTTGGCTTTGCTGTTTTGTTGTTGCTTTGTTTGTTCGGGGGTTTGGGTTTTGCTTTGTGTTGTTTTTTTGTTTTTTTGGGAGGGGTGCATTTTGAGTGAGTTGAAGTATTGTTTCTAGCATTTATTGTTTATTTCCTTGTTGTTGTTGGTTATTATGGTGTGAGTGTCAAAATCCCCCACAAGCAGGTCATTCCTCTTCTTCTTCTTCTCCTCCTTTTTCTTCTTCTTCTTCTTCTTTTTTCTCCTTCCTTTTCTTCTTCTCTCTCTCTCTCTCTCTCTCTCTCTCTCTCTCTCTCTCTCTCTCTCTCTCACACAATATTCATCTTATTTCTGTCCGCATAGTCTTATCCTCCCCCGTCCCCGGAATAAACGATCATCACCCTATCCATGCATCATTCTGTTCTCAAAACAATTAAACGTACAAACCAACGAACTAAAAAGTTTATGTTTTAGAAGGAGTGAAAAGTTTTTCATTGACCAAACTTGTTAACAGTCTGGTAGTGGTAGAGATGTATTTGTCCTGTTGGTCCAAAAAGGACACAACAGAAAGTTCGTGGTCTTTAAGGCTGCCGGCTGTCGCCATTTTCTTTTAAAAAAATGAAATTTAAACGTCACCATCTGAAGAAAACTACTAAACGTTCGTTTCAAGAAGAAGAAGAAGAAGAAGAAGAAGAAGAAGAAGAAGAAGAAGAAGAAGAAACCTTATTAAATTTATACTGTACTTACCGAAACCATCCTGCGATGTGTGAGATCCTTTCTTTTAAAAAGAAATTAGGTTTACCAATCTGAAATCGATACCCGGAGAGTGGATATCAACAAACAAGTTGTGAAACAAGTGTCTTGCAGTTCACAGTTCAAAGATCACACTTTTTTCCCACACAGAAAATGTTCCAAACTATTCCAATGAACACAAAAATATTCAAATGCACATAAGAATTATTCAGAAGTACACATTCAAACGAATATCCCCTACAAGCGAAGATTATTTTCAACAGAAACGTTAGAAAATGGCTTCTTGGGCTCTTTCTTGCTGCTATGACACGAGGCCCGCCGTGTGCAGTGTGCGTAGTGATTGGATAACCCGCTGTGGAGGGCGGGGCTTATGTGCATGTGCCCATCACGTGTCGAATTGCCGGTTCTGTTTAGTTTTAGTAAGAGTTTTACGGAACATGTAACACAAATAGTTATATAAGTGGCCAAGGTTAGAAATTTTACCTACTAGAGTTTAACATACGAAGGAAAGAAGGACGAGAATTGAGTATGATAGAAGTTTGATTTTTAAACAAAAGAAATAAGAATCCACAACAGAGCACCCGCCAACTACATGGTTGTTTAGAAGCTGGACACAAAGGCTTGACCTGTAGCTGCCGTGGGCAGTGGATGCAGTTATGTGACTGACCTATATCCACCTCTCAATCTTCATAGCGGGACTTTGGAGAGGTAGACTGGTGGCGTAACATTTCTATCGGCTGTCATTTTGCCTCTCGCTTGAAGTTGTTCAAATCGTGATTATTTCAGAGTTAGAGGGCAATGTTGGCTTTGCTGTTTTGTTGTTGCTTTGTTTGTTCGGGGGTTTGGGTTTTGCTTTGTGTTGTTTTTTTGTTTTTTTGGGAGGGGTGCATTTTGAGTGAGTTGAAGTATTGTTTCTAGCATTTATTGTTTATTTCATTGTTGTTGTTGGTTATTATGGTGTGAGTGTCAAAATCCCCCACAAGCAGGTCATTCCTCTTCTTCTTCTTCTCCTCCTTTTTCTTCTTCTTCTTCTTCTTTTTTCTCCTTCCTTTTCTTCTTCTCTCTCTCTCTCTCTCTCTCTCTCTCTCTCTCTCTCTCTCTCTCTCTCTCTCTCTCTCTCTCTCTCTCTCTCTCTCTCTCTCTCTCTCTCTCTCTCTCACAATATTCCCCCGTCCCCGGAATAAACGATCATCACCCTATCCATGCATCATTCTGTTCTCAAAACATGTATCATTCTGTTCTCAAAACAATTAAACGTACAAACCAACGAACTAAAAAGTTTATGTTTTAGAAGGAGTGAAAAGTTTTTCATTGACCAAACTTGTTAACAGTCTGGTAGTGGTAGAGATGTATTTGTCCTGTTGGTCCAAAAAGGACACAACAGAAAGTTCGTGGTCTTTAAGGCTGCCGGCTGTCGCCATTTTCTTTTTAAAAAATGAAATTTAAGAAGAAGAAGAAGAAGAAGAAGAAGAAGAAGAAGAAGAAGAAGAAGAAGAAGAAGAAGAAGAAGAAGAAGAAGAAGAAGAAGAAGAAGAAGAAGAAGAAGAAGAAGAAGAAGAAGAAGAAGAAGAAGAAGAAGAAGAAGAAGAAGAAGAAGAAGCTATCCATTTTCATATTCATGACACGAGGTGTACATGTGTTTTGCGCGTTATGTTTGGATAATCCGTGGTGGAGGGCGCGGTTCATGTATAGGTATCCATCCTGGGTCAAATAACCGCATGGGATGGCTTGAAATCCACATGTGAACATGCAACATACATACGTCATATAAAAGCCGAAGGGTATAGGTTTTAGTGACAAGAGAAAGGAGAAGGAGAGATAAGACGATAGAAGTTTGATACGAAAGAAAGAACAAACCACAACAGAGCACCCGTCAACCACGTGGTTGTTTAGGGGCTGGACACAAAGGCTTGACCAGTAGTAGCGGGACAAGAGAGTGGAGTCATGTGACTGGCCTTTGTCCACCTGTCAATCATCATTGAGGGACTCTGAATAGGTAGACTATAACGTCACCTTTCTTTCAGCGGCCATTTTGTCTCTTACTTGAAATTTGACTTTGTTTGTGTTTAAATCGGGATTTTTTTTTCAGCCAAAGACCAATGCTGATTTTTCTGTTTTGTTGCATTTCGTTGTGGTTTGTTTTTGTTTTGTTTTTGTTTTGTTTCTGTTTTGTTTTTTGGTGGGTGGTGTTAGTTGTTATTTTTTCGGGGGGAGGGGGGGATCTTTTTTTAGGAGAGAGTTGTATTTTTTGCTGCTTTTTTCTAACATTGTTGTTTTTGTTGGTGGAGATGGTGGTTGTGGTGGTGTGAATGTTTGAAGGCCTCTCCGGTAGGTCATTCTTCGCTCACTCTCTTTCTTTAACTCTCTCTCTCTCTATCTCTTTCTGTTGGTGTGTGCGTGCATGTATTATTGATTTTATATTTAATTTTCTATCTGTATTGTGTCGTACTTAACGACCATCACTCTGGCCATGTGGATTTATGTACTCAAAAAAATGAAATTTAAACGTCACCATCGGAAGAAGACTATTAAACGTTCGTTTCAAGAAGAAGAAGAAGAAGAAGAAGAAGAAGAAGAAGAAGAAGAAGAAGAAGAAGAAGAAGAAGAAGAAGAAGAAGAAGAAGAAGAAGAAGAAGAAGAAGAAGAAGAAGAAGAAGAAGAAGAAGAAGAAGAAGAAGAAGAAAAAGAAGAAGAAGAAGAAACCTTATTAAATTTATACTGTACTTACCGAAACCATCCTGCGATGTGTGAGATCCTTTCTTTTAAAAAGAAATTAGGTTTACCAATCTGAAATCGATACCCGGAGAGTGGTTATCAACAAACAAGTTGTGAAACAAGTGTCTTGCAGTTCACAGTTCAAAGATCACACTTTTTTCCCACACAGAAAATGTTCCAAACTATTCCAATGAACACAAAAATATTCAAATGCACATAAGAATTATTCAGAAGTGCACATTCAAACGAATATCCCCTACAAGCGAAGATTATTTTCAACAGAAACGTTAGAAAATGGCTTCTTGGGCTCTTTCTTGCTGCTATGACACGAGGCACGCCGTGTGCAGTGTGCGTAGTGATTGGATAACCCGCTGTGGAGGGCGGGGCTTATGTACCTGTGCCCATCCTGTGTCGAATTGCCGGTTCGGATACCTACCCGTGTCCTTTTTAGTTTTTCTGTTTAGTTTTAGTAAGAGTTTTACGGAACATGCAACACAAATAGGTCATATAAGTCGCCAAGGTTAGAGATTTTACTTACTAGAGTTTAACATACGAAGGAAAGAAGGATGAGAATTGAGTATGATAGAAGTTTGATTTTTAAACAAAAGAAATAAGAATCCACAACAGAGCACCCGCCAACCACGTGGTTGTTTAGATGCTGGACACAAAGACTTGACCTGTAGCTGCCGTGGGCAGTGGATGCAGTTATGTGACTGACCTATATCCACCTCTCAATCTTCATAGCGGGACTTTGGAGAGGTAGACTGGTGACGTCACATTTCTATCGGCTGCCATTTTGCCTCTCATTTGAAATTTGGCTTTCTATGTGTTCAATACGGATTTTTTTTTGAGTGAGAGGCCAATTTTTACAAATATATTATGGGCAGGGTTTGGGGGTGGAGTGAGTGCAGAAGAAGGAAGTGGGGGAGGAGGAGGGAGGGAGATGTTTTTAGGATTTTGTCTCAGTGCAAGGTCACCTCATTTTATTGATGACTTTGCTGTTCATAATTGTTGTGGCTATTTTGTTGGGTTTGCTGGGGGGGGGGAGTATTAGTTGTTGGGGTTTATTTGGTGGTGGCGGTGGGGCGTTTTAATTTGTATTGGGTGGGTTGAGGGTATTTTTGGAGGGGGGGGTAACATTGTTGTTTTCTTGTGTTTG
>NW_004797927.1:169638-171997 GCF_000002075.1 Aplysia californica | reverse complement strand
CCCCTCCCCCCATCAAGATCTATCCTGTCATTTGTTGGCCATACTTAGACTACTTTCAGTTGAGGTAAACGCCTCTCACAAGACACTAAAGTCGACGCCAAAAAGCGTCTGTACAGCAAAGTCGTTTGGGAAAACACTGCAAATTATCTCAAGCAAAATGAAAAGCAACAACACTCTTCAAATCAAACAGCTTGAGAACTTCTTCAGATCGAAACACAAAACAAGATGGTGGGTGACAGAAAACATGGACTTCCGCTCAAAGACTTTTCCATCCAATAACTCCTTGCTAAAATAAACCGGAAGTATTGTAAAACAGTAGCTGTCAGAAGTGACTCTTGTGAGAGGCAAAGCCAACTTTCACTTTTTAATTATCCCGAACGAAAGGTATAGGCCCCTAATATTAAAGCTTGTTCACTTGAGTCTATGCGCGTTAAAAAAAAATTCTAGGCCTACCTCATTTATTAATTAACCTATTCCAACGAAACTTTACATGGCACTTCTGCAGGCCAGCAACCAAAGGAAAAATTTACGTTTTTAAAAAATCTCGATCTAGTAATTTTTAACAAGTTCCTCGATTTTGGCCCAATACATTAAGTATTAGAACCTGTGCTTTGGGTGCATTATATCAGTTCATTATAATGAACGATTTACCGTAACCTATAAGTTGCTCATTTTGTGCAAGCAACACCGCCCCCTCCCCCCACACCCACACCCACCCATTTAGTGGAAGCGTGTCAATTTCTTCTCTATGCACGTCTAGACATCTTCACATAAGTATCGAAAAATAGATCTAGATCTAGTCTACTCATCAGTCTGCTGGCCGTTTTTTGTGTTTTTTTAATGTATTTATTTATTTATTTATTTATTATTTGCTACCCAAATTTATGGTTCAACATTGTTTACCAATTTAGATGAACTTCTCCGTGGTGCTGAAAATTGTATTGCCTAAAACTGGATGAACAAAAATAAATTGAAGTTGAATGATAATAAAACAGAAGTCATTCTGGCAGGAATGCAAAGTTTGTTAAAGAGGTTGACCATGATCACATTACAATTGGGAATGCAAAAATTTTATTTTCAAGAAAAGTTAAGAATCTTGGCATCTATTTTGATTCCAGTTTGTCAATGTTGGCTGAGGTAAATCATCTGATCAGCTGCATGTATTTAGAAATAAGAAAAATACGTCATCTGATCAATACCAAGTATACTGCTTTACTGGTTACTAGCTTAATTTTATCAAAACTCGATTATTGCAACTCCTTGTTATCAGGAATATCACTGGAGAAAGTTAAAAGACTTCAAACTGTCCAAAACAATGCTGCACGTTTAGTTTTACGGAAAAGAAAGCGAGACTCTGCTAAACCTCTTTTACTGTACTTACAGGAACCATCCTGTGATGTGTGAGATCCTTTCTTTTAAAAAGATATTAGGTTTTCCAAGCTGAAATCGATACCCAGAGAGTGGATATCAACAAATAAGTTGTGAAACAAATGTCTTGCAGTTCACAGTTCAAAGATCACACTTTTCCCCACACAGAAAATGTTCCAAAGTATTCCAATGAACACGAGAAATATTCAAATGCACATAAAAATTATTCAGAAGTGCACATTCAAACGAATATCCCCTGCAAGCGAAGATTATTTTCTACAGAAACGCTAGAAAAATGGCTTCTTTTGGGCTCTTTCTTGCTGCTATGACACGAGGCACTCTCTACTCCAACTGTCTGAGGGACTCCAATAACAATTCAATACAAGTATTAATTAATTACCCTGGAGATGAGGAACACTACGAAGGTTGGGGGGGAGGGGGGTCTGCGTTTAACAAGATGTAAACGTGCCCATAGCCAATAAGGTCATATAAGTGCCGATGAATAGATGTGTTACTTGAGAGTAACATACACAAAAAAATGAGGAGGAGAGATAAGGGCGATAGATGTTTGATAGGAAATAAGGAGCAAACCACACCAGAGCACCCGCCCCAGCCACATAAACTTCTACCTACTTAATCATCGTGCAATACAATAAGTATTCCCAAGACCTTAAGGGGGGGCCTCGTGGCCTAGAGGTTAAGGTGTTGGCCTTTCATTCAAAAGGTCCCGGGTTTGAATCCGGGTAGCGACCGAAAAATGTTCTTCTCTAAAATTGTCTCCTTTCACCTTCTTTCCTGCTCTCTAGCAATGTTCTGTTGTCTCTTTCATTTCCACTTTCTGCCCCCACCCCCTCACCTCCTTTGCCCCCTCCTCTGGGCTCCTGACTCTTTCAGCAGCCTTTCTACTGCTACTCCTTGGCTCCTCCTTACTGCTGTCTTTCTGCCACACCCTTGATCTTCTGGTAGGAAAGATCTACACCTAGCCTTCTCG
>NW_004797927.1:167461-168694 GCF_000002075.1 Aplysia californica | reverse complement strand
CGTGTGTGTGTGTGTGTGTGTGTGTGTGTGTGTGTGTGTGTGTGTGTGAAAGGGTGGGGAGGGGGGTGTACGTGGTGAAACACCAAACCAGTGTGCAAGGATCTAGACAATAAGAATGTACTGTATTATCTTATCTCAAGGTCTGTCTATCTGTATGTTTAGAAGATAAAGTTATCACATTATGTATTTGAGGAAAATGTGTCGAAGGAACAAACGAATAAATCAATAAGCTTAATGTCAGTCTATCTGTGTGTTGGAAGATAAAATTGTAGTTCCCAGCTTGTGCTGAAAACCTGGAGACACACCTGTAGAGCTGTCTTATAATCCCTGCCTCTGTCTCCACAGCTTCAGGGCAAGATACGTCACAACAAAATGAGAGCGAGAGAAAAAATGAATAAAAGAAAGAACAAAAATAAAAAAGGAACAAACAAAAAAACTTCTTCAAGAGCCAGATCTGAAACAGACATTATGGTTCGCCGTACATTTCTCTGCTGGGATGTTCCAACACAACAAGACTTCCTATATTGTTATTATTATTATATCATTATCACCATTTATTGTTTTGTTGTTTTTTCTTGTCCCTTCATCCATCGGTTTTCTGTTTAAATACAGATTTTTTTTAACATCTTCATTGACACAATTTAAATCCTTTTGTAGACGGGCCTCCGACAGGTAGGGCCAACCCGCGCTGAGAGATGCAAAATCTAAGTAGACAGACCGCGAAACTCGGTAAAAATTCTGCCCACTCGGCACTTGAACTCGAGTCTCCTGCGTACAACAAAGAAGTGGCTATTCCCTACACCACAGACGTCGGGGTCCAACTGCTCAACACGATAAACTGACAAAGGAGAAAGTCGGAGAGACTATTGTAACACTTACGTCATACAGCTAAGCTACCCCTCTTCTCTCTCTCTCTCTCTCTCTCTCTCCGCTCAGACAACAAAGGTTAACTATTTAGACTCAGTCATTGCCAACATAAGACATGAGTTCGATTCTAATGTGGAGACGTCTCTGTCTGTCTTCAGGAGTACCGTATCCAACTCGGGCTGGATTATCGCAGTGGGTGGTTGGCAGGTGCTTTGGTGTGGTTTGCTCCTTCTTCCCATCAAACATCGGTCGTCTGTATCTCTCCTCCTTTGTGTGTTTTTTATTCACCTGTAATAGCCTCTTTAGTGCAGTCAAAAATTCGAGGCACAACTTACCGTCAAATATCTCTTTAACAGGTGAATTAAC
>NW_004797927.1:165493-166850 GCF_000002075.1 Aplysia californica | reverse complement strand
CCCACCCACTTGGATTTTTTGTTAGCATTTATTTAGGAATTTTCTAGAATACAGTTGACAGGTTTTTACAAAAATATTCATCTGTTAAGACAAATTGATATAAGTCATTGTGTAAAAGCTAGAGAGTCGTCCATTAGTTTAGGAAACATTCGACAATAAGTTGAGCCACTAATTTTTGACAGCCCTGTAATCTTTGGGACTTAAATAACCTAATTGCATTGCAAGTGCCGTAAAATGCTTACTAAAACAAACCAAAAAAAACAAGACTATCACGGGAGTTAGCTGACCATAATCAGCATCCCACAGCGCACAAAGAAAACTTGGAGGATTAGCAAGGAGCTCATTATTCTAACCTCCTTCAAGATTAGTCACGGTATTCTGCACTCGATGACCCAGTGGGACTCTCGTCTCTGTGTCCCGTGTTCATGACGATGAAACAATAGAGATTTGATTATGTAAGAAAGACTTTTATCGGGGTGGCTTACCCATTACACTATTTTTAAATCCATTGTATCAGCTTTTCCTGTTTTATTCCCACAGTGTAATGAAATATCAGAATGAGAGCATGGTTTCCCTGATCAAGGCAACACACAGCAAGTTGTGTAAAGTTAGAACGTTCTGTTTTATTTCATTCCATTTGTGAGTCATCGTGGTGAAATCAGGCGCTCGTTAAAATGATGAAATTTGAGGTTTTGGGCATTTTTCTACCTCTTCGGCAATTTAATCTTCTATTTTTTGTAATTTTCTTTTTTCTTTTTTTTTTCTTTTTTTGCTCAGCCCCTTTTATATTCATTTATGAGCATATTTCTGTGTGGGTATTACTGAAGAACGTCGATGGAAGGCTAAGAAAAAATGTTCATTTTCAATTTTCAGAGAAACTCAAGCTTTGGAAGTCATCAACTTTGGCAGCCATTTTCTCACATGTTGTGTGTATGCCTGTAAATCTGACTATCGTCGACAGAAGGATAGTTTCTGTATTATATAACTAACTATAAGTTCTATCATAGCCATAAGATCAAACGGTGTCTGTTGAGATGTAGGTCAACCGCGATGTTTCTGGTTTAGTTGAAGGCAAACACCTTAACGTCTAGACAACAAGAGTTGAAGGTCAACCGCGATATTTACGGTTTAGCTGAGTGTCTACCAATGAACCACCGGTCTGGCAACTGATTTAGTTGAAGGTTTACAGAGATGTTTCTGGGGTTTTTTAAGAATTGGTATTGTCATTGACCTTTCTGGAAATTTTATGTTGAGTGTAGTCTGTCTGTTTGGTCTGTTTGTCGAGGGAGGGGAGATGGGTGGGTGTTGTGGTGAGGGGTGCAGGTGAGGCGGAAGGGAAACGGGATTTTTTTCTGGG
>NW_004797927.1:163746-165393 GCF_000002075.1 Aplysia californica | reverse complement strand
CCCCCCCCATATTTTTTCTACAACAATTGAGGCTATATTTGATTTTTTTTTTTTTTTTACTTTCTTCATTAATTTTATAAAGTACTGCTTTCACTTGGAAAATGGGATTGTTCACAATACTTCCCTCTTCTCATATACATTTACAAGAATTAAATTTTGTAGTGAACACATTTTTTTTTTCCCCAAAAGTTCTCAAAACATGCGTTCTATAAAGATAGTGTCACGGTTAGAAAAAGAATAACGGTCTTGCTTTTAAAAGCGATATTGCCTCAACTGTAAACTTGGTAAAATCTGTTGAACCCATTCACTTGGATTTTTTATTAGCATTTATTTAGGAATTTTCTAGAATACAGCTGACAGGTTTTTACAAAAATATTGATCTGTTAAGACAAAAGGATATAAAGCCATTGTTCAAAAGCTAGAGAGTCTTCCATTAGTTTAGGAAATATTCGACAATAAGTTGAGCCACGAATTTTTGACCGCCCTGTAATCTCTGACACTTATATAACCTAATTGCATTGCAGGTGCCGTAAAATGCTTACTAAAACAAACAAAAAACCCAAGACTACCACGGGAGTTAGATGATCATAATCAGCATCCCACGGCGCACAAAGAAAACTTGGAGGATTAGCAAGGAGCTCATTATTCTAACCTCCTTCAGGATTAGTCACGGTATTCTGCACTCGATGACCCCGTAGGACTCTCGTCTCCGTGTCCCGTGTTCATGACGATGAAACAAAAGAGATTTGATTATGTAAGAAAGACTTTTATCCGGATGGCTTACCCATTACACTACATGTATTTTTAAATCCATTGTATCGGCTTTTCCTGTTTTATTCCCACAGTGTAATAAGATATCAGAGTGAGAGAATGGTTTCCCCGATCAAGGCAACACACAGCAAGTTGTGTTAGGTTAGGACGTTCTGTTTTATTCCATTCCATTTGTGAGTCATCGTGGTGAAATCAGGCGCTCGTTAAAATTATGAAATTCGAGATTTTGGTAATTTTACTACCTCTTCGGCAATTTAATCTTCTATCTTTTTTATTTTATTTTATTTTATTTATGTTTTTGCTCAGCCCCTTTTACATTCATTTATGAGCATATTTATGTGTGGATGTTAATGAAAAACGTCGATCGAAGGCTAAGAAAAAATGTGCATTTTCAATTTTCTGGGAAACTCACGCTTTGGACGTTATCAAACTTTGGCAGCCATTTTTTCGCATTTAGTGTGTATGCCTGTAAATCTGACTATCGTTGACAGAAGGATAGTTTCTGTATTATATTTTATAAGTTCTATCATAGCAATAAGATCCAACGGTGTCTGTTGAGATGAGGGTCAACCTCGATATTTCTGGTTTAATTGAAGACAAACACCTTAACGTCTAGACAACAAGAGTTGAAGGTCAACCGCGATATTTACGGTTTAGCTGAGGGTCTACCAATAAACCACCGGTCTGACAACTGATTTAGTAGAAGGTTTACAGCGATGTTTCTGGGTTTTAAAAGAATAGGTATTGTCATTGGCCTTTTTGGAAATTGTATGTTGAGTGTAGTCTGTCTGTTTGTCGAGGGAGGGGAGATGGGTGGGGGTTGTGGTGAGGGGTGGAGGTGAGGCTGAAGGGAAAAGGGATTTTGTTCTTGGGGGG
>NW_004797927.1:157020-162878 GCF_000002075.1 Aplysia californica | reverse complement strand
CCAAAAAAAAAAAATTAAAAAAATAGAAAGAAATTTATGTAGCCTAAAAATTGTTAGACTGATATAAAATGTACATTGAAAACTCAGTTTCAGTTGCAATTGATTATACTAGTGGTAAGACAGATTTTGGTCACACTGTGTAGTCCACGGCGCCCACGGCAAATCAAAATAGGCCTACATGTAATTTCCTAGAGTCTAGTAAGTGTAGTATATTCAAAAATTCTCTACTACAGTAGTCTCCGCCTAAGATCCCAGTGCTCGGGAACTAGGGAAATACGGGATCTTAGCCGACGAAGCCAAGAAAGAATCTACAGTGACCCATGTACAGACATGACCCCTGGGTGGGTTTATGACATATGGCGAGCAAAGAGTGGTCAACCTTGATGACCAATCACAGTAGCATGGTGGCATGAGGCATGCCATAATATTATACCGTACACTCATTAGCATTATATCGTATCGAGATCTGTATCTACGTTTATCCAGTTGCCCCTCCCCTTTACCTGTCCAAAAATTTTTGCCTTCGATCTCTGATTGAGTCTCTACGCCTTTCTCGTTACGTACCATTACGCTGTGACCATACCAATTAAAATTCAGGCAGTCTCACAAGTTTGAGAATAGAGAAAAACTGCCTTCAACTTCAATGCACAGGGAAGAGTTCACAGTTCGATGTGATCCTGCCAAGAGCGAACGTGTAGGCCCTACCCACCCAGCGAGTGAAGTAAGTTCAGGTGGCGAGCTCAGATGCGAGAGCGATGTTTGGGGAAAAGAAACGCATCGGTCAGTTCACACCTCGGTGTGATCCCGCCTGGGGATCATTGTACCGTTTCATGGATTTTACAACGCTTTTGATCACATTCACGAGAGTGGCTGATCTTTGACGCGACGGGCAGCTCTTTGATCTCAACTTTTAACTCTTGGTTGATCGGCTGTGCCCGCCCGGGTGTTTGTTCCGTAAATTATAATCAGAAATGCGGGCACTTACTCTTTCATTAAGCTTCAAAAGTACTCAAAATGTACTTTTAAAAATATCTACAGTGCGCACCAAAGCCGCCGGAAACAGAACCGAACCGAACCAATCCGATCCTCCAGTGGGCCCCGCCTATTATATCGCAATAGACTGTGGCCAATCAGGTGAGACTCACCCCACACTCGACGTGTTATATCGCCGTAGACCGTGGTCGATAGGGCGGGACTTACGGTAGACCGCGTAGCGTGGTAGACCTTCATCTAAACCGGCAGAGGAGATTGTCTTTTTTTTACATGAGATTGTGGTATACAGGTGTTTGTCTTTTACATGAGATTCTGTTGTACAGGAGATATTCTTAAACAGTGGATTTTCCTACACAGGTAGCGTTAGAGCAGATGCAACTATGCCTGTATGGAAGACCAAATCAGCACCTTGAATACTAATAATAATAATAATGAAGATCATTTCTACAGCGCCCACTCCCGTGTAAACACAGCTCTAGGCGCTTTACATAAACGCGTGTAAGAACAATATTCCCGCACGCGACACACACACACACACACACACACACACACACACACACACACACACACACACAAATACACACACTCATACACTCTCAAACACCCACACATATACACATACACACACAAACACACAGATACACCCTCACGAACACATAACACGCACTCATGTGCACACACATGTACGCCAAACACACACACACACACACACACACACACACACACACACACACACACACACACACACGCACACACACACACACTCGCACGCACACACACACACACACACACACACACACACACACATCTACTTGCTTATCACACGCACACGCTTACACATCGTCACGAAATGAGCATAAAATAATATACACACTGCAATTCACAAAATACATAAATGGATACATAGTCATTTACATAACATTGCATTGAACGTGAATCTATTGACATAAAAAGGATGTCATTAAATGTGTCTTTAAAGATTTTTTTAATTTAGACTCAGATGTTGTATGTCTCAAGGGTTGGGGAAGAGAGTTCCAAACTGACGGAGCAAGATGGGCGAACGATCTTTTAGGTAATTTTTTACCCCCTTTTCTCGGAACTCTTAAAAGATACTGATCGCCTGATCTTAGTGATCTAGATGGAACATAAATCTGGATGAGATCTCTAAGATATGAGGGAGCTTTGTTATTGACACATTTATGACATAATGTTGCAATTTTATATGACATTCTAGCTGACACGGGAAGCCAATGCAACATTCTTCACCTGGGAGTAAGGGGGTCCCTCTTCTTTTTCTTTAGTACAAGCCTAGCAGCATGATTTTGAAAATATTGTAACTTGTGTAGAGTGGTATTTGGTAAGTTAGCTAGTAAAGCATTGCAATAATCGATGCGTGAAAACAAGAAAGATGACACGAGCGTTTTCAACGAGTGTTCATTCAAAAACATAAACATATGACCAATTTTACGCAATTCACAAAATAAAATGGTACATAAATAATTGATATGATGTTCCATTGAAAATTTTGAATCAAAATACACTCCCAGAATTTTTGCTTTATTAGTAAAATACAGTTTTTCACTTTCTGCACAAATATGATCAATGTCTACGGGGATATGGCTTTTCTTTGGGTTACATAAAAGAATTTCAGTTTTATTTTCATTAAGCTGGAGCTTATTATCAACCATCCGCTTTTTGATGTCATCAATGCACAGACCAATGACTATCTGGGCGCTAGAGTAAAATTAACCTTTTTTCCATGTCTGATGCAGAAATATAAAAGACCAACGACCTCCTTTGGAGCTTTTGCTGGTCAAAATTGTTCAATAAATTTTAGATAAAAACCTTTCTTACCATAAACTCTTATGTAGGGCTGAATATTTTAATGACATATGAGGACTATCTTGTCGAGACGTGGGATTTTTACCCAACATATTATAAGGACTATGAGTGTAACATCCAAACGAGGACTGTTTGTAAAACCACATGTTAGAACTTGAGAGTGTATAGTACCATATGAGGACTTACGATCTATTCTATCTGCCATGGGTTTTGGATTTTACATTAGTCACACACGTATCTGGTTATCTGGCCCAGTTTTGTAAAACGTCTGGTGTCCATTGTCTGTACACCACACATAATGGAAAGACTGAGGGAAGCTGGTATCTAGAGAGGGTCGGATAGAGACAACAACCAGTGTGAAAAAAAACCCCAGATAAATAAACAAACAGCTGAGAACTGACAGAATCGGCAAGCCGACCCTTTCGTGGATCCTGGAGAGGAGGGAGGAGCAGTTATGGCATTGTACCGCCGGCAGTGATACCTGTTCTCCAACTAAGTAAGTACGAGGGGCATACCAATTTTTTTTTATATCTGAACATAAAGGAATAAAGTTAGAAAGCTGAAATTTGGTACCGAGCTTAGTCTTTCTTTATGTAGTCGCCTCCCACAGTTACACATTTTTGCCATCGGTGTACGACCTTGGAAAGACCTTGAGAATAGAGGGCCCTCTCTATGTCAGGAAACCAGCCGTCTACCGCTTCTTTGACCTCTTCATCGCTTTCAAAATGTCTTCCTTTTAAATCTTTGTTTTAGTTCGGGCAATCAAAAAAGTCAGATGGGACTAAATCTGAAGAATAGGATGGATGTGGCAAAATTTCATGGCCATTTTCTTTAGCAATTTCTGCAGCATTTCTTGAAGTGTGTGCTGGTGCATTGTCGTAAACAGCAAAATGCCTTTTCGAATCTTTCCTCTGCGTTTTTCTTTTATAACCTCTCGTAATTTTTTAGCTGGTTAGAATAATGGTCTAGATGTTAAGGTGTTCGCCTCTAATTCAAAGGTCCCGGGTTCGAATCCGGGTAGCGACGGAATATTTTCTTCTGTAAAATTGTCTCCTTTCCCCTACTTTTCTGGTCTCTAGCAACGTTCTTTTGTCAGCTTTCGTCTCCACTTTCTGCCCTCATCCCCTCACCTCCTTTGCACCCCTCCTCTGGGTTTCTGACTCTTTCTGCAGCCTTTCTACTGCTACTTCTTGGCTCCTTCTTACTGCTTTCTTTCAGCCACAACCCTGTTCTTCTGGTAGGAAAGATCTACACCTAGCCTTCTCGGACGAGGGCGAAAAATCTCGGAGGTCCCGTGTGTAAGTTGCACACGTTAAAGATCCCTTTGTGGTCTAAAATCGATACGAGGACGCTTCGGCCGCCACACGGGCAAAATTCAAAATGTCCTATTAACTGAAAGTTAAGTGTGTTCTGCGCGCTCACGTGACCTTATGCAGTTGCGAGCACCGTAAAACACTAACCCCCCCCCCCCCCCTTAAAAAAAGACTGCAATTGCCGACTGTACAGTAAGGAAAGGTCTGGCTCACAGGTGACACAGTCAAGGGCCGCGGGCCACATCCCACAAAGCCAACAATAACCGGCCCGTGGGAGAATTCTGGGCTGTCCATCATGAAACTCTCCATAACACAGAACCTTACTCCAAACAGAAAACAAATTTCGCGCCATGGAAAGTCGCCAAACATCCAGCTCTGACATTTGGCGTGAAAACGAAAATTAGTATGCCTTGATTCCCTGTGACCTTAACTTTTGTCAGATTTAACTAGTCTTTTTTTTTTCTTAAAGAATTTTATTAGTCTACTGCTCAATGAGTGTTCACCCAGTCGGATGAATATCAGAGCCGCGCACTTTCGCAACAACAAACAAAAAAAAAGGTTAAAAAACTATCAAAGCCGCGCACTATCAGAGCCTGGCACTTTTTGATGATATCGATACAATTAGACTGACGTTTGTTTTGTTTTGTTGTTTTTTTTCTTTTTTTCGTGTTTGGGGTTCCCTTTCTCTATGAGCAATATTCGCCTTTGTCATCTTCTCGAGAGTGAGAGATGTTTGGGTTTTTGCTTACAATTAAGCTATGTTTACGAATTCTCCGGTATGAAAAGATGAATCAATTCTTAAGAGATATAAAGTTTAACTGGAAAAAAAAATAGTATACAATCTTGTTGCCATAGGAAAACCAAAGAATTATCGGAGAAAAGGTGTCGGTGGCCTAGAGGTTATGCTACCGGACTCGTAATCGTGACGTTGCGGTTCGGGGTTCGAGCCGCAGGCCCGACGTTGCGTCCTTGGGAAAGGCACTTTACACGGATTTTCCCCCACTTAAACCCAGGTGAAAATGGGTACCCAGCTATAGACAGTGAAAGATCTTGTCAGTTTGTTAGTGTTTGAGTGCTTAACCAGCTCCTTGCACTGTATGCTTCCAGGGAAGCTGAGAATGTTTCTGGGTGTTCTATGGTCTTCTGGGGTAATAATATAGTGTAAAGCGCACAGAGCTTGCTTTCCAGTGGGGATATGCGCTATACAAATGCTATTTATTTACTATTTATTATTATTAGAAAAGGAGAAAAATCATTCTCTCCAACCATGACATAATTATGGGGCTTTTACAGATGATCGGGGGTACCGGGTAGGGAATATTTAAATATTTGTTTTAGAGATGTTTATTCTATTTTTTTTAAGTACATGTTTTATTTTATATTTATATAAGGGGAATTTTCAAAGAAGCAGCCAACAATACAGCAATAGATGTACCACAGGTGTGCCAAGAGATCACTTTGCACCGTGCAGGGCTACAATGTGGAGGACCCAGGTTCGACTCCTGAGTTTTCTACTTGGGTAACCTGTGTCGATTCCAGGGCTCTCCATTCATTTAAAATTGATCCCTTTCAAAATTCTCGTTACTTTCGGAGCATAAATCTGTATAATATTGTTTTAAATAGTTTTAAACCCGTGTGCCGGGCTGAGTGTGTGTGTGTGTGTGCGTGTGTGTGAGTGTATATGTGTGTGTGTGTGTGTGTGTGTGTGTG
>NW_004797927.1:154138-156920 GCF_000002075.1 Aplysia californica | reverse complement strand
ACGACGCCATTGTTTTCGGTCTTCAATTCCTCACAGGTCACGTGGTACAGTTCCCGTTCTATAAGTGTAGAATTCTGTGCATAGACCCCACTTGTCGGTGTAAGGAAATACAAATGTGAGTAAAGAATAAAAAATAAAAAAAAAGACATACAAGTGTCTCATGCAAAGCTGCTAGGTGGCATAATATGTGTAAGACCGTGTCCGTATGTATACTGCAAGAGAAATGTGAGTCTCGAGAATTTAGGAAACTTTTTTTTTTCGCCAAAGATCACACACAGTTTGAAATCTGCAGTTGGTACACATGGGGGAGGGGGGGATTGTTGGTTTTTCTTTAGGATTTGTCTGTTTGTTTGTTTGTTTTTATTTGCGTTGTTTTGTACCGTATGACATATTGCGTTCCGGTAACAAATTACCTACAGGCACATTTGAAATATGTTGGATTTTCTGGCTACAGTTCCGTGTGTTCTGTCGATGAAAGGCTGTGTGGGACGTCATGGGCTTAGCCGGCTTATCAAGTCACCGCCAATATCTTCATAACGATTATATTTTCTTGAACTAGCGACCCAATTGCAAGGCAAGAGTCGAGCAGAATTTGTTGTTTTTCAATAATTGAACGAGGAAAAAATCCGCATACTAAATAATAATGCATTCACTGAAACTGAAGGGGTTTCGTTCAGGGTTGGCCTCTAGGAGCTGCGTCACGATGTGCTGTAATGAATACATAT
This sequence comes from Aplysia californica, assembly GCF_000002075.1. NCBI lineage: Eukaryota > Metazoa > Mollusca > Gastropoda > Aplysiida > Aplysiidae > Aplysia > Aplysia californica. The sequence continues at coordinate 156,195 of NW_004797927.1, read as the reverse complement.
GATTGTCTGCAAAAGCTAGCCTACACAGCTAAACATACTGCAAACTGCAAAGAGAATTTTTTTAATTCTTTAAAATTTACAGATCGCATGACAGCCTTTGGTAAACAATTTTGAAAGATTATTTGAATTGCATGTTGAAGGAAAGGGCATAGATTGACCGAAATGTGATTGATTTTGTAAGGAGCTTTGAACCTGACGCAAACGAGGACTCAGTGCTTTAAAAAAAAGTAACCTGCTAGGGTCATTTCGGAAGGAATTGAAAAAAAGTTGAGGGAAGCCAGATGTCCGTTGCCAGGTTGGATGAAGTATATCAGCCAAGGCTGTGGAAGATTTTTACTTTTCAAGTGTCTTGTTTCTGAAGGTACGGTTAAACCACACGTGGTGTGGGCGGTGATGCGCCGACCGGTCGAATGTATGTTAAGAGACGTCCGAGGTATGGTCACTCAAAAATAACCTTAAAAATCAGGCTCGGCAAAATTGTGAGAAATCAGAATGTAACAATATGTTCGCGTATACATGTATATTGAAATGCCACAACATTGGTGTAAAGGACATATTATATTGAATATCAAACAAAAAGAGAATATTATTGTCTCTGCAATGAACAGCATCTTCTGATGATATTTTCAAACGGACTTAGGTACAGGGCAGTTACAAATACAACACAAAACCTGGATTTAACTACTTAACATAAAATGTGCTCCTTAGTATTAATTTTCTTGTTGTATAGGAGCTAATGGTTTCGTGTCGAGCACGAAACCTTTTTTTTTTTTTTTGCACATGGACTGTGTTAGTTAGATTTTAGACATAATCATCTGACAGTGAGGAACAGAGGCCACGAAACTGCCGTGGTTTTTGGGTGGTCTGGGGTGGAATGATCCAAACCACCCTTATGAGAATCACGGTATGGCTTGGTTTAGTGGACTACGTCGCACAAGTTCAGGAACGTCATGTCTTACGCATATTTTCGTCATGGTGTTTCAATTAGAAATCTCCATGCTCAGTAAAGAACTTTCTCACAGGGCCAGTGCCATTAGAAAATTCTTGGAAAACCAAATCAAAATCAACGTTGGAGTGGTCACCAGTAAATAGCCCCGATATGAATCCTACAGGTATGCGAAGAGTAAATTAAGTATCATGAAACAGCAGCTGAAGAAAAGTGACTTTGTTCCCAATTCAAACCCTTTGTTTGCAACTCTCTGTGACATTTGGGAAGAAATTACAGATAATTATGTCCAAAATTTAAGAGATTCAATTGCCAAAGGGTTCGGGCTTGACACAAAACTAATGGCTCCTCCGCGAAATAATAATGAGCACATTAATTGTTAAGTCCAAGTTTTGCGTGGTATTTGTGATTGCTCTGTTTTCCGTTTTGTTTGAAACTATCAAGACAAAATATCCAAATAGAATACTGTTTATTACATGCATAATCCTCCTTTCATTGGAAATTTGTTATGTACGTCCATTCTATCAATATCGATGCTCCTCAATACACGCGCGAAGACAATTCTACTTTTCTTTGATTTGTTAAATTTTGCGAAGCCTTATTTTTTAAGGTCGATTTCGAGTGACTATATCTTGGGAGTCTCTTAACATAGATGAACTATTAGACCGGACTTATCAAAATGAAGAAAGCAAAACAATCACTCCTGAGGCATAAGGTCCAAACTGGGACTAATCCCAGGATTTGGACTGCAGTAAGGCAAATTCAAAAGGGTTTTCGTTTTGTTTTGAAAAAGCGGGATGTGGGGTGTAAGAAGTTTTGTTGTTGTTGTTGCTGTATTTTGTTATTTTGTTGGTTCGGTTTTTTTGGTTAGCTTTTTTGTTGTTGTTGCTTATTTTTTGCAAGGGTAAACGAAGTATGTACAACTAAGATGATGAAGACCGAATGCCATTGTATATAGAACAAACACACGGGTCACCGCCACTCGCAGAACGAGCAACGTTTCTGTCGCACGTTCACTTCAACGTCCATTGTTACTTTGTTACAGATTAAGTAAACAAAACAGTGACAAGTCAACTCACATACAATTTGTTGTGCACGAGTTGAGGGGGGG
>NW_004797927.1:150792-151907 GCF_000002075.1 Aplysia californica | reverse complement strand
TTCCCCCCTCTCTCTCTCTCTCTCTCTCTCTCTCTCTCTCTCTCTCTCTTTCAAAACTTAAAATACTCTCCTGTTTTCTTTTCTTCGCTCGGTAATGCCCTATTACAAACATGGTAAACTGTGCATAGAGTCTAGTAGTTATGCGTTCCCTATGAGTTACGACGCGGTGGAATCAGGCGCTTGTCAATTTTTGAGCATGTAGGGTTATTGGTGTCATCTTAAAGCTTGTTTATTTGTCTTGGTTTTGGTGGAAATTTATATTCATTTATCTGGTAAAGAAATCGAGAAATTTGCAATTGAAGGAGGTGGGGGTCGCCCAGTGTCAGAGGTAAAATTAGCAAGAAAACGGCCTCCAAAGTTTGGTGACTTTCAAAGCTTGAGTGTCCTTGGAAACTGCAAATTTATCTCTTTTTCGTGTGTGTCTTTGATCAACTTTTTCAATAAAATCCACGAAGTCATGTGTTTTCAAATGTATATTAAGGGTGTTGAGCCAAAGAAAAAAAACTCAGAAAAAATTGCCCTGTGGCCAAAAGAAAAACCCATCGGTTTCGTTGGTTTCCTTATTTTGACGAGCACCTGTTTTCACTGCGATGCCTCACATATTATCACTAAACTTTCTACTAGCCACTGTCCGCTCCTGACGCAGAGTTCCGTAAAAGCAGACGGGAGACCAGAGGTCAAGACTTGTCTAGGTCAACACGGTGGACAAACCAACAGGAAACACGGCAGGGATGCTTCTTTTCGTTTTCTTAGCAGTCGCAGGTAAGGATTGGGTGGTTGGAAGGGAGGGGCCACTGGTTGGTCCTATTTCTTTACTTTCCCTCTTTTGTTACTGAGTTTATATCTTATTTTTCCCAGCATACACTTTATATCCGTTATTATGTCGCTGTGCATTCTCGTTACGCAAACAAACAGACAGCCTGCTAAAGAGAGTCCGTGTCGCTATTTGAAATGTGACATCTTATCTTTTTTTATTAGAATAACAATATGTACTTATTTCCATAAATATCGCCATCCTTTTAATGTTGCCTTCTGTCACTTCATCATTCACCTTCTACCGATTCCTCCTTCTCTCCCTATCTCCCTCTCCTCCTCCCCCCCTTCTCTCTCTCTCT
>NW_004797927.1:148405-149619 GCF_000002075.1 Aplysia californica | reverse complement strand
TGTGTGTGTGTGTGTGTGTGTGGTAGTCTATCCGTTCGAAAAGTTTGGAGCCCCGAAGAGCGTGCTCTTCCCCAGGGCCACCGCCTCTCTTGGGTAGCGGGTTAGGCAGTCCCACCTCGTCTTGATCATCGATGATTTATTTATAGAGGCACCCGTCATCCATGCCCAGGTGCTGTTTTAGCCTCTTTTTCCTGTCTGCGGATTAATAATCTTTTTTTGGGGGTCAGTTTATTGGTTCCGCTTCTATGTACCTCCATATATATGGTTCTCAAACAGTCCCACCTCTCTGAATCCTCCCCAAAGAGATGCCATCGCCGGACCTGCGTGGTGGGGCATCTCTGCAGCCAGTGCTCCAAATTCTGGCATGGGGCTCTTCGCTGCACAATGTTGTTGCTGTTGTTGTTGTTGTTGTTGCTGTTATTGTTCTTACTGTTGTTGTTGTTGTTGTTGCTGTTATTGTCGTTACTGTTGTTGCTGTTGTTTTTGTTGTTGTTGTTGTTAATGTTTTGTTTGTTGTTATTGTTGTTGTTGTTGTTGTTGTTATTGTTGTTGTTGTTGTTGCTGTTGTTGTTGTTATTGTTGTTCAATGTATGAGTTTTTACACTCCATCAACACACTTTAGATCACTTAAGAGATGGGCTTGAGATCCTGCCTGTAAGGGCAAGCCGGATTGAGACCAAGATACTCAATAAAATCCCCCCCCCCCCAACCGATCGGGAATCGATCTCCTGTGTAGAACAGCGAAGCGCTTATACTGCTACATCGCAGACGCTGATAAAATGTATCTGGGTTGGCAACAGTGGCAGCGGATGAATAAAAATGCTGGTGGGGCTCAGAAATTAGGGTAGGTTGAGTTCAAATGTACGATTTCCTCAGTTCAGAGAAAACCCTAGAAATATGTGAGTGTCCCTTCAACATTAACCCCATTGTCTGGGCTTTGCAGAGCATGAGCCATCTCCTCTACATACAGTACAGTTTTGTTTGTTGTTGTTGTTTTGTTTGTTTTTTTGCTTGTTTCCTTGTTTCCTTGTTTGTTTTTTGAAGGGTGTTCGGTTTTTTTTTTGTGTATATTTGTTTTGTTTGTTTTGGATGTTGTTGTTGTTGTTTGTTGGTTGTTGTTTGGGTTTGTTGTTGTTGTTTTTTTGGGGGGGATGTTTTAATCTTATACCTTTTTACAAAAAGAGAGCCATAGGCCTAAAGAATGGACCTTGACC
>NW_004797927.1:143747-148200 GCF_000002075.1 Aplysia californica | reverse complement strand
GTTAACTCCTAAAGTGTCCTTAATTGTAGGCAAAGACGAATGCTCTTTTCAGGTTAAGTGAAAATGCAACGACACATCACCTGGTTATTCCTTGAGCCTGTTTTTTAAATTGAAATTTTAATAACTTTACGTTTCTGGAGCACTATGAGTCGAAGAAGAAGAAGAAGAAGAAGAAGAAGAAGAAGAAGAAGAAGAAGAAGAAGAGGAGGAGGAGGAGGAGGAGGAGGAGGAGGAGGAAGAGGAAGTAATTGCAAACCCTTTCTTTTTCTCCCCTAGACCTGGAAAACCAAGATCTTATGCAATACAGAAATTTAAAAAAAACAAAAACAATTAAGTTCTCCATACTGCTAGATGTCAATAACAAAATTCGCATTCACTGAAGGAAAAAAACACATTTTAACTTCTGCTCTAAATGCGACCTGGCTAAACACTGAATGTAGCCAGAGATGTCAACAGCTTCATTGTACTGGAAGTAAACGTGAGCTGGTTAATGGACAGTGTCAGTTTGAGGTCAGCCGAACTTTATGGTTAAATGTATTACATAAAATGCCAACTAGCACCTGTGCGGCTCATGATCCAACGACAACGGACACTGAAACACCCATCTACTCCTAATTTATCAAGTTTGTGAAGAGTTTGGTTCATCAGTAATGCAAGCCAGCTGCAATACGTGGGTTCCAACCTCTGAAGGAAAGTGGACGGCTTATCGAGGTAAATAATTCCTATCTTTTTCAGAAAAAAGGGAGTGTTAACCAGATCGGATGGGCTTTTCTTCGATGTTTTATGGGCGGCTACAGCCTTTTACTTAAAGTATTTTGGCTAGGCATCGGGCACTCCAGATTTGCGATATATTTTACATTTTTCAAACTAGGAGATTTTCAAAACTCAAGATGCGACATTTAAACTGCTGGGCAAGTTGACAGAAGTCGATAAATCTCCTCTTCAGTGTGAAAGCAGTTCCTGTTCCTCCAACGGCGAACAGCGCTACATCATGTGTTTTTCACTCACTTCCACCGGTTGACACTCTACCAAGTGTCACAACAAACTTCACACCATCTTGTGTCTCCGGTGAGTGGTCAAAGCATTCAAATGAAATCGTAGGGTTATTGTTCATGCTATTGGTAGTCAAAGCGTATCAACGGTAACTTCCAGGGGGGTCTCGTGGTCTAGAGATTACGGTGTTCGCCTCTCATTCAATAGGTACCGGGCTCGAAACCTGACAGCGACGGGAAAATATTTTCTCTCAGTTTTTTTTCTTTCCTGCTCTCTATCCAAGTTTTTTTTTCTTTCCTGCTCTCTATCCAAGTTCTGTCGTCTGATATCGTCTCCACTTTTTGCCCCCGCCCCCCACCTCCACATCCCTTTTGCCCTCTTCTCTGGGCCCCTGACTCTTTCTGCGACCTTTCTGCTGCTACTCATCGGCCCCTTCTTGGCGTTGTCATTCACCCACACCCCTGATCTTTGGGTGCTTAACACCACCTTTTTTCTATGGGTTTTTTTTTTTTCAAACAATAAAAAGAAGAACAGAGAAGACATAAGGACGATAGATGTTGGATAGGAAAGAAGGAGTAAATCATACCAAAGCACCCGTCAACCACCCGCGTGAACGCTCACAGTTCTCCGTTCTCAGCCACATAAAACCTATGCCACTTTTCTTCCTTTTTTTTATCACTCATGTACAATCGTACTTATCTTAGACAACCATCCATTGTCGAGGAAAACATTGGACGTTATAGACTTCTGGTCGACTTATAGAGATATACATTCAAATGACTTTTGTCTTTGTCACAGAACTAATGTAACACATTCAATTGTCCCTGTCTTTATCACAGAACTAATGTAAAACGTTCAAATAGCTCCTGCCTTTATCACAGAACTAAACGACCGCATGACACCGTAAGTGCTTAAAACTGCCAACACTGTACAGTTGTTGTTTTTTTTCCATTGTGAAATCTCTTTCATTCACATCATCTTGCCTTTCTGTTGCTCAGCGCATACAATTCCCAGAGCTAACTTTTCCACTCAATGAAGAAACGAACCTCTTCGCTGAAGCAAACAGACGCTACAATTTTTTCAGTCTGTCTCACGTGTCCCAAAAACTTACGTACTCATTGTAAAACTTCTCTCCAAAGTATCGTCTGGGGTTATTCCCTGGTGGACAGATATGTGACACGGTTTCATTTTCAAATCCTGCCTTAAGATTCTGTAAGTTGTGGACTTTTACCAGCCTAGTTCACCGCCACGTCTTCGAACAGATTCCTTGACGTTGTCGCAACCGACGAGCGACCTGCTTCCACATTTTAATCATATTGGCATCATTTTGTTAATGATTACTCCCTTTACTAGATCTAGTGGCTTTCCAACAGACATCTTCTCGCTTTCAACTGTTTGAACTCACATCAAATTACTCTTTCAGAAGGTGCACTAGATCTAAATCTGGAATCAAACTCCTACTCACCGCAATAACAGGCTTGCAGCATTTTTTTAAAAACTCGAATTCAGGTTATTTTTCTAACTTTAAAAACAACAACAACCTTTTCTGAGTTACTCCATGATGTGCTTGATGCAGCAGCGCTCTCATGACTAGTTCAAATTTGAGCATAAAATATGACATCCGGACGATCAAATAACAAGGTTAGCAAAAATTGGAGAAGTTATTCACCGTTTTCTCGCGGTCATCGAGCCTGGGACAGTAGGTATGTCTGTTTGAGTCAAATCCCAATTTCGCAAAGTTGTATCTATGTAAGTAGAGGTCTATCTAATACAGAGAAGGCAAACAAATAACAAACAAGTAAACCAACAAATGGTGTGTCTGACAAAAGATTTACACTAACAAACAAGCAAACAATTAAACAAACAAATAAATAAACAAGCAAGTGAGTCTGACAAAAGAATTACACTAAATAGCAAGCAAAATATTAATGAACAAAACAGCAAATAAACCAACAAAACAAAGCTAAAGTATGTGTGAGAAATAAATAACACAAACAAACAAACAAACAAACAAACAAACAAACAAACAAACAAACAAACAAACAAACGAACGAACAAACAAACAAACAAACAAAATACAAATAACCAAACAACTCTTCACTTTGCAAGTCAGTATCTTTTATTGCAAAAATAAAATCACAATCAGCAATGCAAATTAAAGGACGAACATGAAGAATTTACGGGATTTTGTGTAGATAAAACAACCAGGAAGCATGATATGGCATAGGTGACGTGCTACACTTCTCCGTTTTATTGTACAAAGTAGAAAAACATTTTATCCCCCTTTTATCCCCCTAGTCCTGCTTCTGTTGCTCTTTTCAAAGCCATTGCCCAAGTCTGATTCTTCTTGCTTTTTTTGTCGGACTTGTATTCTGCTTTTAAAAAAATATTTTATCCTGCTTTTTGTCAAACCTTCATCCTTTTATGATCCGATTCTGCTTGCTTTTTATGTCGAACTTTTATCCTAATTTTTTCATATTTTTATTCTGCTTTTTGTCGGACTTTTATCTTTTTTTGTCATACTTTTTATCCTTCATTTTGTCTCATACTCATATGTAGCACTTTTATCCTACTTTTATCCAGCTTTTGTTTGCTGTCATTCTGCTTCTTTCGTGGTGTCGTTTTACTTTTATTCAATTTTGACCTGATTTTAAGCTGCTTTTGTACCCCTTACTTTTTCTTCTACTTTTCTTTTGATTTTAGTTTAAATAAATAATATGTTCTTCCCTTTTCCTTTTATTCAATTTTGATCAGAAAGACAATTATTTTTTAACCAATTAATTTAAAACAACAACAAAAAACCAACTAGGGAGAAGTAATGAAATAACGAAGAAATGAAGGCATGACGAAATAAAGAAATAAATGAAGAAATGGAGAAATAAGTAAGGAAATAAAGAAATAAGTAAAGAAATGAAGTAATAAAGAAATGAAGAAATAAATAAAGAAATGTAAAAATGATTTTGTCAATTCTCAAAGAGAAACTGGAAAATGAATAGAATGTACAAATTAGGCTAGAACCCAAATGGCCGCGGGATCGGAAAAGTAAAGTAAAAGTAATGTACAAATTATCATGATGAAATCTCTCTCTCTCTCTCTCTCTCTCTCTCTCTCTCTCTCTCTCTCTCTCTCTTTCTCTCTCTCTCTCTCTCTCTCTCTCTCTCTCTCTCTCTCTCTCTCTCTCTCTCGATCTATCGATCTATCAACTATCTATCTATCTATCTATCTATCTATCTATCTATCTATCTATCTATCTATCTATCTATCTATCTATCTATCTATGTATCTATGTATCTATCTATCTATCTATCTATCTATCTATCTATCTATCTATCTATCTATCTATCTATCTATCTATCTATCTATCTATCTATCTATGTGTTCAGCCATGATGGTTCTTCATGTGAGTGTCGTAGGAGACTTGCTGAATAAAACTCTGGTTACAGCTCTTGCAGTGAAACAG
>NW_004797927.1:141927-143647 GCF_000002075.1 Aplysia californica | reverse complement strand
ATAATAATACATGTACGTGCAATAATAACGTTAATCATTTTAGAGACCTCTCTTAGGGTGCGTGCAGTCAAAAAAGCCGCGAGCCGAGCTATAGTCGCGCCGCGACACGGTGCGGTTATAAGCAAGTAGCTTCAGTGTGCACACCAAAAACTGTGATAGCTAACCGACCATTTGCAGTTAGCTAGCCTGCGGCAGGATGAAAGCTTGTCTGTTCACACCAAAAGCTGCGTGCTCAAACACATACCGGGCCATGTCGAGCCATGTGCTAGCTAGTAGCTTGTTGTTAGTTGAACAGTGGGTGCTACATAATATGCAGACCTACATCAATTTAGCGTTGACAAAAATGGCCAGCGCTCCAAATGAAAGGCGTACGTGCTTGTGTGTTGTTACATTTGTTGGAACCATCAGGGTATCTGACACACGCATTGTATTACATATACCCATTGGGCCAAGAGAAAAATATCCCATGCCCTGTGCCATTTTGATGTAAATGGCTACGACTCATTATACAAGTATGTTCATAACTGGGTTGGAGAGGGGGCCTTGGGTAAGACAATAAACTGGATTCCGTCTTGAGGGCACGATGGTAACTGCATACCCGTCACCATAGGCGTTAAAATGTCATCTCCTTCCTTGTTCCCCCTTCTGTCCAGCTATCCTATCCATGTATCATCCTTTTCTCCTGTCGTAGCGCCTAAATGACCTAAATTTGTGTCAATGGAAAATCCACAAACCCAAAACTAAATAATACCACCAAAAAAAACACCCAAAAAACCCCCACATTTTCTTGCAGGAATGACCCTATCTTCGGGGAATTCACAAAATCAAAACACCGGCTATAAAGCAATACTCCTTTAAGCCAACATTGTCCATGGAGCTCGTTTACTCATCATCTTCATCATCATTGTTTGGAAAGCAGAGTAGGAGGGAGAGTCTTGTTTGAATTTCAGACAAAATAATATAGCAATATAAAAACTGTTTGTTTTAAATTTGTTTAATAGACACAGCTCAACGTTTCGCCTCTTGGGCTTCCTCTGGAGCAACAGAGAGAAAAACTAAATGAGCGCTGTATATTAGTAGGGAAATGGGCCTAACAAAGAGGGTCTTAAGAGTACATGTGGTTACAGGCTAGACGAAGTGACTCAGAGCGAGCCAGGCCAAGGGTCTGATTATAAAGAAATTCATCATCATCATCATCATCATCATCATCATCATCGTTTTCACCGACGTCGTCGCCGTCATCATCATCGTCGCCTTCATCATCAGAAAAGAAACAACAGCAGCAACAAATTAATAGAAAGTTCTGCCGAAAACAGCATCAGATTTTTTTTTTTTAATTACCATAAACACATTGGTATAACAAAAAAAGGTAAAATTTTATGTTTGGTGAATTTCAGAGCGGGAAAATGGAAATTATGATTCGTGCGACTCAATACTCTTATTTTTAGATCTGACTTCGGGTCACGGCGATCGGAAGCTCGATATGAGCGACGATACTCAGATATTTTCCGCTGCTCATACCAAGCTGTATGCGAGCATGCGGAGCGAGCCCACGGCTTTTGGTGTGCACATTCTATAGTAGTAAAGAGACCATAATATTTTGGCGCGTAGCTCGGCTCGGCTTTTGGTCTGCACGCATGTTGATGTGAACCAAAGATAGTAAATAACAAGATGGGCCACTCAGCCAAAAAAGTGTCCGCAGGAAGTATGCTCTTTGCTT
>NW_004797927.1:138908-140572 GCF_000002075.1 Aplysia californica | reverse complement strand
AGCTGCGTGGCCAGCCTGACCAGCGTCCTTCACCTTGAGATGATGGCCAGCCAGAACCTGTTTTGTCCTGGACACTGTGACGTCAACAACCTCAAGGAGTGCATCGACACCGGCCGGGTCTGTGATGATTTCGACTTTTGTCAGGTACAGCCTGCGCTAAACCATGCTGGAATGTTATTTTAAAGGACTGTATATCCAGTTTCGTAAAATATTCAGGAAAAACAAAAACAAAGAAAAAGAACAAAAAAGAACACCCCTAACAAAACACACACACACACACACACACACACACACACACACACACACAAACACACACACACACACACACAACATTTAAACTATAGCGGGAAACCCCATAAACACACCTTTGTCCCTCAAATGCTAGTTGCTTTGAGTTTGAGTATCTTCAAAACGCTCTCCCCGCCTTATTTATTAAGCTGATATGGATACGAGACTAAAGCAGAAATATGCCATGTGTTTTAAACAGCCAGGTGGAATTGGTAACTCACTTTCGTCCATAACTGGATACAGCGGTCTTTTAAAATGTAACTCCTGCATGTAGGCCTACGTGACCGTGCGTTGTCTCAGCGGGCAGAAGAGTTCCACAACTGCGGACTGCAACACAGAATTCTACAGTAGAATTCTGTGGACTGCAACCAAGTCGCCATTTTGCTCAGTGACTGTGCGCTGTTTAGGCAGAAACTTAGCTTTGACGTCAGATGCGCAACTAACTAAGCGACCTTGATACACATCGATAAGATATATAACTTAGCTTTCAAATGAGAAACAAAATGTTTGCTAAAATATTTTCAATATCACATCAAGCCAAGTTCCTCGAGAGGCACCTTGCTTATTTTGATAAGATAACCCCGAAAAATGGAGTCTGTTTTTCGCCGCGATCATTATTTTTAGAATTTTGCACGCGACGTTTAATCCCACAAGTCGGCAAATTTCAAAGGGATTCTGCGTCCAAGCTTGTTTTTCCCTAACCTGACCTTGATGGTACACACACAAAAAAAAACCCGAAAAGAAAATCATTAGCCGCACTTGATTTCTGGGTCTGGATTCAAATCCACCGTCCTTACTTACTTACTACCCATTTCGCCATCTGGCGTTTAGGGCAGCAACAAAGGATCTCCAGCTCTGTCTGTTTTGGGCCATATTGGTCAACGTCCCCAACGAATGGTTCAAGGATTTCATTTCAGACTCTACTGTGCGTCTCTAGGTCACTTTGGGTCTGCCCCTCTAGGGATAATCCTTCGTCTGATTGTCCAATTTGTATACGATTTTGCGGTTACACACGTAAGCTAATGATATCATATGAACGATAGATTGTACAATTTTAGTACGATTTATCGTTACCTGTAACGGGTCTTTAATCATTATCTAATGCAATATCGAACAGTTCCAGGCCCCTTGTTTCCCCCCAGGTGAAGATTGACCACGCTAAGCGAGTGACCGGACATTGTCAAGATGACCACTTGTGGAACCACTGCCTGGAGGGACAACAGCGTACACCGTGCCCCACCTCCAACATCACGGTATGGAACAAACTCAAAACGTTATTCATACACATTATGTGTGCAATGTATGTACATGTATACATGTGTAAATATAAAATATATATAATGTATAATATACAGTGTCCTAATATGCATCTCCTG
>NW_004797927.1:136125-137627 GCF_000002075.1 Aplysia californica | reverse complement strand
GTATGTATGTATGTATGTATGTTTGCATGTATGTTTGTATGTATGTATGTATAAATAATTATGTATTTATATATAGGTCCTATGTATGTTTGCATGTATGTTTGTATGTATGTATAAATAATTATGTATTTATATATAGGTCCTATGTATGTTTGCCTTTGTATACCAAATTGTCTTCTGGGATTAAATAAAATTTAATTTTTTAAATTTAATTATGTGTAAGGTGTAAGGTATAGAGACTTCATTATGTTATTATAACTGTTTTGTCGTGCACCTTCATACAACTGTGCCCACTCGACTTTACTCTTCAACATTCACGATTTCTCCCACTATTCACTGTAATTCGAAACATGGCAGAGCGATTCGAATCCCGTGTGATTTTTACGGACAATTAATTTTTGTTTCATTTTTCTCAATTACAGCCAGTCGTAAAATTAAACCATGAAATAATAATAGATAGCATTTGATTTGCGCAAATCCCCGCTCAACAGCAGGCTCTATGCGCTTCACAATCTATACTATAACCCTAGCAGACCTGAGAGCATTCTGAAACTTTCTTCTTCTTCCTCCTCTTTCTGGTATTCTGAAACAACCTCAGCTTCCTGTGAAGCATACAGCGCAAGCGGCCATTTATAGACATTAAAACAATAACATACTGACAAGATCTTTCGCTGTCTATGGCCGGGTACCCATTCCCACCAGGGTGAAGTGAGGAAAATTCGTGTAAAGTGCCTTTCCCAAGGACACAACGTCGGGCTCGCGGTTCGAACCCCCGACCCCGTAACCTCACGATTACGAGTCCGGTAGCCTAACCACTAGGCCACCGACGCCACAAATACCATTACATCCAAACATTCTAACACCATTGAGGTAAATACATAACTACTTTGTAGGCTACTTGATGGTTGACAGAGTGACAGGTTGATCCAACTAGAGTTCTTACGTAGTCTAATAATACACGTAAATCTATAGCCTACAAAATGAAAAAAGGAGTGCTTGTTTGGGCTCCATATAGCTCAAATAAGGTCACCGGGGGGAAAAATTGGCAAAAGGTATTCGAACAGCTGGAATAGTGGGCTTCACGTTTCCAAGAACCAATGACGTTTCGTTTCCTCAAAATCGCGCAGCACTTCTCTTTCAATGATCAATAAAGCACAATTTTGTATTTATTTATTTCCCAAGACCGTCTCCTAAATTCTGACGATGAGAAAGTGAAACGTTTTCACTAATTCAGGCAATACCGGGGTTTTATTTTAAAAGACAGTACATCAATTTGGTAAAATATTCAAAAGAGCACCAAAAAAAAAGAAAAAGAAAAAGAAAGAAAAAAAAGAAAACCCCACATCTTTGCCTCTCGACAGCTAGGCACTTTAAACACTATCTTTAAACACTTCAATATTACTTTAAACTTTTCCCTATTTACCAAACTATGGCAGAAATGGGCGCCGTTTTTTAAATAATCAGTTGGAACGATATCGTTTAAAATAAAACTCCAGAATACC
>NW_004797927.1:66260-134701 GCF_000002075.1 Aplysia californica | reverse complement strand
CTCTCTCTCTCTCTCGCTTTCTCTCCCTTTCCCCCTCTTTCTCTCCTTCAGTCTTTCTTTCTCTCGCTCTCTATCTCTCTCCACACACGCACACACACACACACACGCGCACGCACACACATACAAACTGTCTCCGGCACACAGCAGCCTAGTTCGTCTCTCTGGCACAGCTCCACGGCTCATGTTCCGACCAGTTCGATAAGACCATCAGATTATGAAGGTAGCGGGTAAAAATACGTGTAGATCTAGTTATAAAGCGCATAGAGCATGCTGTAGAGCATGAGTATGCACTATGTATAAAAAGTATTTTTTAAAAATAATTTCGATTGGTACAAGGATTTTCAACTTTCTCCAGATCACGGTACATTTTTGTCTGATATCTTGTATGCACTGAACTTTTTCGTGGCCAGACTAGAAATAAATGAATGTCATGTAATTGCTTTTATCTGTCCCCGTGGTTTTATGCACCCCGCATAATTTAGCAAAATTTGATCAGTTTTTCGCATAATTTCTTATTATTTTCCTTCATCACTCTTTGTTGAAACTAACAGAATCGCATAATTTCACATTTTTGGGCTCAGTTTTAGTTAAGTTTTTGTAGAGATTTTACGGCACTCGCAACTGCATAAGGTCATATGAGCGCCCGAAGATCAGAGGTGTTACTATAATACTAGAGAGTAACAAACATAAAAAAGAAAAAGGGGAGATAAGGACGATAGATGTTTGATAGGAAAGAAGGGGCAAACCACACCAGAGCACCCGCCAACCACCCACTGGGTTCATTTTGCTCAATTTAATTAATTAATTTATTTTATTTTTTTTTTGGGGGGGGGGGCATATAACCACGGGGACAGTTTTATTACTTCTGCGAGCCATGTATCCGACAACAGGGAGAAAGGGATCTACACTAGGCACTGGGCAAATATTTAGTGAAAATACAATCATGCCCTCCCAATTTCCTTGATAACTTAACTTTACCAGTAGAATCTATGTCAATTTACTCGCAACTGGTACGTCGAGACCCAAAAAACGGACCAGACCTTTATTATACTTGTATGTAGTAAAATACGTCGTGAACCATTTTTGGGTCACACTTGTTTTAGAGGAAAAAATTGTCCCTGTTAATCTGTGAGCTTTTAATAATAATCAAGCTTGAAATTATCCTCAACAACATATATGCTTATTTGCTAAAATCAGGAATCAGGGTAAAAGTCTTTAAACTATTTATTCGGAATTTATTTAATTTACTTCGCACATCCGGGTTGTCCACGTGTAAGCATTCATATTATTGTACGTGTAGTTGTGGGATACTTTAAAAAAAATTATATAAATTGATATATATTATTGTATTTCAGAATGACCACGGCGTGTGCAGAAGCCGACTGACCATCAGCATGTGTCCGGACACATGTGGCGTGTGCTCCTCTGTCAACAGCACCGCCTGTGTTGACGTCACAGACTGCCAGAACCTCATCCAGGTGAGATGTTTTCAGCACACCTTTCCCTTTTCCTTCCTACCCACCCCCCTACACACACACACACCCCACAGACACCCTATGATGATACTTGCAATGTTATCAGCAGGTAACTGTTTTACTGTTTCCCACCGAGGGCGACAGTGGTGACACTACAAGTTGTACAACAACTATATCGTCTGGGCAAGTGGTTGAAGGACGCCACAGGTAGGAGAACTTGCTCCCTTACTTTCCCTCGGATATTTCGGTCTGGTTTTAATTAAGGGATAGAGACAGTAAGTCTCCACCAACGTACAGTCTAGCACACACATAGTGAACCGAAACAGATTTTCAGGCCCCCAATTTTTTTACTCATAGCGAGATTTGAACATAACGGAACGATTTCCACATCCCGCCGATTTCGCTATGTGCATGCTTGACTGAAATTACAAATATATTTATTTGTAATAAATAAAGACCATTAATACATCATGTATGACTATGACGTCTACTTCCTGGTGACTCTGGGCGGTTCACAAGGCAAAATTTCAGCAACTCACACAGACACATTTCATACATACCGGTCGGCCTAGAGAAGGCCAAGCGGTCGACCTATTCATTGAAGATACAACAACTACGCACCCGTGATATAAATTTGAAAAAAAAAAAGAACACTTACACAAAATGACAACCACTGTGGCTGCAGACGATCACGTTCACACAATTTGTTGGAAGCAGGCTACAATAGAATAAAACATCTGATTCCTAATCCCATTCCTTGTATTCCAGAACGACCCAGACTATTGCAAAAGCCAGAATGCAGTCTTACAGTGCTCCAAAGCCTGCAACCTTTGTGAAAAGCTCATAGACTCGATCCTCCTGAGCATCCTCCAGACGAACACAGGTGACACATTGAACTTAAAATCTTCTTCTTCTTCTATCCCGTGGGGGCATCACTGTATCTGACTGTCCCCGTGGTTTTATGCACCCAGCATAATTTAGTAAAATTTGATCATTTGTTTGCATATTTTCTGACTATTTTCCTTCGCCATTCTTTGTTGAAATTAACAGAATCGCATAATTTAACATTTTTGGGCTCATTTTGCATAATTTCTGAATTTTTCTTGCATAAAACGACGGGGACAGATCTGAAAACCAGCTCTCGCCATTTCTCTTTGCCCTCTGCGTCCCTCAGATTGTCACCCATCGTCTTCCCTGTCCACTCTGTGATGTTGTCCTCAGATCTCCTCTGCCCTCCTGTCTTTCTCTTTCCTTGTACGGTTGGCTTGTAGGATTGTTTTGGCAAGTTCTGTGAATCTTGGGACATGCCCATACCGTTTTAAATTTTAATTTTCTCTTCACTGTGGTCAGTAGATCTTCATGCTGCCCCACTGCGTTTGTGATTCTGTTCCGTACCTCAGCATTTGAAAAGTGGTCTTCGTAAGAGATGTCAGTTTCCACGACTCACAGGCCCATAAAAATATTGAGATGACCAGTGAGCGCATTAGTCGGATCTTTGAGTTGAGCGTGATGTTTCTGTCCTTCCATTTTGACAGCGCAGCTGTTGTTTGCGCGATTCTGGAGAGAATTTCTGGTCTTGAGCCTTCATCTGAGACGAAACTTAAAATAGTTAAAGTTGAAACCCATAAAGTGAAAATACATGTAGATCTAGTATATTAGTACTTAATGTACACGCTGCAAGCTTCTACAAATATTAGAACGGATGTTTGGCCATTTAAAAAATGTTATATCCTGTTTCAACAACTTACCTTGCATGCGCCGAGACCCACGATTTGACTACACGTACACGAATTTTTACTCGATTATTGTTTTGACGACTTTCTCTCCCTGTTCTCCGTGTCAGAGGGATAACAATGGATCATTAAAATTTTAATGCGTGTCTGTACACGTGAGGATGATGTTTTACGGCACTCGCAAGTGCATCTATGTGGGAGACACCAAACATTTTCAGTTGGTAGGTAATTTTTTAATTTTGCCCGGGTGGCGTCCGAAGCTACCGGTACTCTTATCGATTATAGACCACCAAGGGACCTTTAACGTGCGCAATTTGCACACGGGACCTCTGAGATTTTTCACTCTTGTCTGGGAAGTCTAGGTGTAGATCTTACCAACCATAAGGTCAGGGGTGTGGCTGAAAGACAGTAGTAAGAAAGAGCCAGGGAGAAGCAGTAGAAAGGCTGCAGACAGAGTCAGGAGCCCAGAGGAGGGGGCAAAGGAGAGGAGGGGGTGGGGGCAGAAAGTGGAGATGAAAGCAGACGACAGAACATTGCTAGAGAGCAGGAAAGGGTATGACAGAAGAAAATTTTAGAGAAGAACATTTTGCGTCGCTATTCGGATACGAACCCGGGACCATTGAATGAGAGGCGAACACCTTAACCCATATGCCACGATAGCCCCCCCCCCCCCCCCTCTCCCATGTTGGAGAGATGGGTGTGAATCACATTGTGTCAGTGTCAAAGCAAAAGCCTACACCATTTACAATGCACATTACATGTGAGAGGGATGGGTGTAAATCCTACTGTGTAGGTTTAACGCCCATTGCACCATCATCGTATATTTACAGACATATTGTGTGTGTGTGTGTGTGGTTTTTTGTGTGGGTTTAAAAAAATTGTAGTTGGGTTTTACGGCGCTCGCAACAGCATAAGGTCATATGAGCGCCAAGGGGTGGGTATCGACAGAGAAGTCTTTACAGGGAATCAGACTTAGACTGCTCATATCTCTAGCTTCAACAGCACAAGGTCTGCTTCGACTATCAAGGCACCCCGGAAATAGCAGGTCATAAGAGAGTGACAAACATACAAAAAAAAGTAAAGGAAAACGACAATAGTAAGGATCAGGAAAGAAAAAGCAGCAGTTCCCTGTTGTAGATCAGGCACAGTTATGAGCGTGACATGAGTCAGCCCATTTACAATTCTATGTTTGAACGAGAAATGTCCCCCCTTTGGGAATGGCCTAAAGACACTACAGTCAGTGGCACTGCCCAGACATATTGTGTGCATGTGTTCTTGAGGGATGGGTGTGAACACCATGGTATGTCTGCAACACATGTACATGTAAGCGGTGAGAGATGGTACAAACAACTTTAGCTGTTAAAGTGGAAGTAAGTATCACAGCGCTGCAACACAATTAAAGGTCAACGAGGCCAAAGATTAGGCGTTACCAGAGAGAAACATGCAAAGAAAAGAGGGGGGGGGGGGGGGGGTGGGGAATAAAAGATGATGAATTTTAACAACAAAGGAGCATGAAAAAGATCCTGAAGAAGTGTTTTCTGCCCGTTCTGGAATTAAATGTATTTAAGCAGAGTCCCGAGCGTCCACGTGACACCTGTGTATCTAGGTACATGTACTACATGCACGTTCTCCGCAACACCTAAACATCCCCTCAACAAATTCTATAGCTAATAGCAGCAGTGAAAAGGTAATGAATTTGTAAGTGGCAGCCATGTTCAGAGGATCTAATGACCTTTTGACTGGAGGCATTCACGTACACGCACATTTATATCACATGACCCCCAGCCTCGTGACAATAAAAGTAATAGCATATAATATACGGTACAGTGCATATATCCACCTCCTACAACATGCTCTATGCGCTTCACAACCATTATTACCCCAGCAGACCCAAGAACGCACTCATTTATACATCTTCTGCTTCCCGGGAAGCATACAGTGCAAGCTATGGATTTCGCGTATTTAAACACAAACAAACTGACAAGATCTTTCACTCTATAGCCAGATACCCATTCCCACCTGGATGAAGTGAGAAAAACTAACAGTACAGTAAAGTGCCTTTCTCAAGGACGTGACGAGATTTGAACCCACGGCCTTAGCCTACGAGTCCGAGGGCCTAACCACTAGGTCACCGATGCCACAATGATGGTGAATATTATCTCAAGCAGTCTTGAGTGTTTTACTTTAGTTTTAGTATGTTTTACAGCACTTGCAACACAATAAGGGCATTTAAGTACCAGAGATTAGGTGTTACAAGAGAGTAACAGGCAAAAAAAGGAGGAGAGATTTATATAAGGATGATAGATATTTGATAGGAAAGAAGCAAACCACACCAGAGCACCCGCCAATCACCCAGTCCTGAGTGTATAAGCTATAAATATGACATCCAACTTATTGCACTGTATCATATATGTACCAGTGTTTATGTGTAGAAAGGTTAAAAACCCTTCACTTTCACCCCAGGAACCAATCAACCAGCAGCTATGACCACGCCCACATCAGCTGTGAACTGTGAGGACTTGAACAACGTCACCTGTGACCACCTGGCCCCTATGTGTATCCAGACTTTCCTCAACGTTCTTTGTCCAGACCGGTGCAATGCCTGCTTCTAGCACAAGAACAACTCAACGGCAGGATCATGATTCCATTTCTTACTCCCTAGGAATCCATGCATTGTTGCTTTAAACATTTCAAGAGTGAAATCTAAAAAAGCTCAGGATGGTGGGGTGGGGAGGGAGGAGAAATAAAGCCTGCTTCTGCTCAAAAACAGCTGAATGACATGATTATAATACATGTATTTCATCTTTTGACTTTTCTCCCTTGCATTATTCATGGACCTGCATGGCACCCGATACAATAGAAATAAAAAAATAGGGAGAGGACAGTTTATAATTTGCCATTACCGGCACATGTAAGTTTAGTTTTAATAAGTGTTTTTCCGCACTTGCAACACAATAAGGTCATATAAGTGCCGAAAATTAGGTGTTACAAGAGAGTAACACAAAAAAAGGAGCAGAGATAATTTTAGTTTTAGTAGAGGTTTTACGGTGCTCGCAACTGCATAAGGTCATATGAGCGCCAGAAGATTAGAGGTGTTACAAGAGAGTAACAAACATTAAAAAAGAAGAAGGGGAGATAAGGACGATAGATGTTTGATAGGAAAGAAGAAGCAAACCACACTAGAGCACCCGCTAACCACCCATGATACATGTAAGTAATAGTTTTCCAATGGCGTTTTATCATTTCAGCTGGAAACACTTCTTTACACTTTTCAGAGACCCGATATTGACAAATCATAAACAGTACCGTACCGGTACACAGTAAATATAAATGACAAACAAAAACATTTATAAATTTTGTTTTTTTATTCGTTACATAAGTTCATCCAAAATGACAAAGACACGTTTAACAAATATCATGAGTAGCAGAACATGGGTCAGCAAAAATGGCAGTTGGAATTTTTTTGTTTATATCACAAAAATACGAAGAAGACGCTAAGAAAATTGTAGCAAGTCATAGAGAAGTCCAAACTACCCACGCTAAACTTTTCCAGTCTTGAGGAGGGGAGGGAGAGAAAACTTAGCTGCTCTTCATGACACAAAAATTTGTAGGCATTACAAACAGATGATATATGTACAATGAGCCCACAAACGTACACCCGAACATATTTTCAAGTATGAGCTATGTGCAGTGAAGAATTTTAGACAATTTCATACAACTACAATCAAATTGAGAGACACCAATTTTTAATTCATGGACTCAATTATTTCTCACTATCACCTTTCCTGTGCTATTGATGGACACAATACAATTAATGTATCTCTCAAACATCACCAAATGAAAATTTTAAAGTTTAAATGATTTGAAAAAGTGACATTCCCACAAAGGGGAAGTTAGTGTCAGTTCTGATGTAATTTTAGTAGGCCTACCTGACAGTATCAATGTTGAGGGAATTTGAAAAAGAAAGATGAAAGGCTGAGTTAATTGTGTAGTAAGCAATTGGGAACCAGCATCCTCAAAGTTTTCTTGTTCACATGAGATACAGGTCAACCAGTATATTCAAGATTTACAAGTTTTCTCCAACAAAACAGAAGATCTCATACTTTCAGACGAAATCTGATTGCAGCCAAGCAAATTCAATGACACGACACTTTTAAATCCAATTGTGACCATAGACTAAAATGTGTGGACAATGACTTTCCTTTTCGCATCGTGGCTGAACCGGTTCGCTCGGAAAATATCACTGTCGTAGAACGTGGTCAAGCTGTGAATGTTGATCTGGCGAGCCTGCAACACAAGAAAAACCATTTCTGTTAAATCCATCCAGTCAGGGTAAACATGAAATACACATAGAATCTTACACCAAAGAACCAAACACTTGGGGTATATTATTGAATTCCCATCCACTGTAAAAGGATTTAGCCGTTTTCTTACAGCCTTACTGGCAACAGCAGAAAAGCACAAACCATACTATCACAACATATAAATATATCATGAATGACAAACTTTCACTTTTAGAGGGGATTCAGTAGATCTTTCCAGCACACAATGAAATACTAGAAGAAAAAGCCTGTGGGCACATTCAATCAATTGTCTCCTTTAGAGTACATATATTATATGTGTTGATAGCAACAGAGTTCGACTTCCACTCTGCTGGAGTTGTTTTTCAAGAGAAAGACTGGAGAAATGAGAATTGTGGGGTGGGAGGGACCTATTTCTACACAAAAGTGCAACAAGTTTTCTTTGTCCTTTCAATTTAGAGCTTCGTGGGGAACAAGGGCCTCTGTTCATTTAATTTGAATTTGAATAATTATTGTTCAATTTCTGTTTGTAGGTTAAGAAAACAATTAAAATGATTATCCCAAGCCACAGACAATTTTTTTGACATTCCCCTATTGCTGTTGCAATAAAATTTTCCTAGTGGCACTGCAATCACCATGAAATACCTTTGCCATAGCAATAAAGAAGCATAATGTATAACAACATACAGTGGAATCTGTTTAAACTGAACACATAAATTTGAAAACAGCAGCACACCAAAGAAAATAAAACTCTCCATTTTTTTCTCTGACTTGAGCTACCCATCTAAACCAAAAAAATTATGTAGTTCCATATATTTCTGTTTATGTGGACGCCACTATAAATGCGGAACGTATGACATACCTTATCAGCCAGATCCTTTTCGGACACCTCGATCTGCTCCAGGTCTGTGCCAAATCTGTTCCTGTGGTAGGCCATCTGGTCCTGGGACAACTGTCTCAGGATGAACAGCAGCAGTTCATTGTTGTCTTTACGGAAGGACAAGTACCGGCCAAACGTCTGCAGAATTTAAAAAAAAAAAAAAAAGCCAACATTAAGAACTGATAAATAAAGTATACTTCTACACATAAGTGAAAAGTCACTTCATAAATACAAACCAGACACACTTTTCAAACAGTAAACATCTTATAAGGACAGAACCACTTCCCATTTCAACATTAAATAGAAGCAGTACCTTCAACATGGATATCCGACCACTTTTTGTTAATATATATAAATATACAGTGGCGTCTGCATGAACTGAGCATGGTTATTCCAAAACCAGTAAAGAAAAAGAAAAGAAAATTCCTGCTATTTTTGCTTCCTGTCTGAAGCAACCAGACCAGCATGTGAGCCCCAACCAGATTGTCTGAAAATTTTGCGCAACCATAAGAGCTTTTGTGGGTGTCATAAGGAAAGACTTCCGAGGAACGAGCAACCAACCCAACAAACACAATAAAGAAGAGACCTAACCCTACGCCTACCTAAAAAAAGAACCTGCAACGGGCCTCATGTAAAAAGGCCAGCACAAGTCCAAAATGAAATTTTTTTAAAAAACCACACTCCAAAACAAACAAGGAGCATAATATGGCCTATATTCTACATTTATATTGCTATAATAGGGTTTGATGCAACAACACAATAGAATTGGAATATGAATCCTCCATATAGATCTAGTAATCTAAATAAATCTAGATATAGATCTTGTAGAACAAGTGAATAGGAATAGGCCTTGAACAAGATCTAGAAATTTGCATCTGATTCCGAACAGAGGGACTCAGCCGAGTCTAGATTCTAAATATAAATAATTCACGCACCTGATGAAATGCTTTTTACCAACATTAATATTACAGCACAACCTATGATAAGGTTTGACACAAAAGAATTGGAACATGAATCCTCCATTGAGGTCTATAATGATCTATATAAATCTAGATCTAGATTCTATTAGAACAAGTGAGCTGGACTTGAATGAATCCACACGATATGAATAATTGAATTAGTCAACAAATGAAATTCAAAATGGCCGCTCGCGCACGAAACTGAAAGTAGACAATTTAGGTCGTCGCCCTTTTTCGTATTCGCATTTCTACTCAGGTTCCGACAATTATGTCGGAAACGCCGACGTCGGCACGAAAACGAAAGTGCCAACAAAGCCGACAGGAGAAAAAGGGGGCGTTGGCAGTTGGCCATGCCTCGCACTACGCACATTGATTGATACAGGTGGGCCTAGCGATAGCATCGGCCCGCTCGCGGGTCGGATCGCGAATGTCAGCAAACATGCAGGTCTAAGCAACCTTCACTGAACAAAATCAAGCATTCCACAGATTTTGGTTTAATCAGACTCCACTGGAAATGTACATACACACATATCTTAGCAATGACAATGAAAAAATAAATTTTCATCCAAATTGCTTAAATGAAAAGAGTAAATTCTAAGAACTATGGTTTTTTAATTTTTAAAATCCATCGATAATAAAAAAGTTATGGGGATTTTTGTTTGCAAAATGTTGGAAGACCATATAGGAAAATATCGCCAAAATGTAGGACATGTCGATGTATTTTGAGGAAAACTGTTCATAAGTCAGTAATGAATTGGAGCATATGAATGAAACTTGGCATCTTCATGTGATTTTTAGTGCAGAATCTAGTTCTGCTATCACTTTTTTGATGTCTTTATTACTTTGGATCTTAAAGACTGATATTTGAGTGAAATTTGTTGAATTGCGTGACGTTTTTACCACGACGTGATCACCCCTGCTAAAACTCAGTAAAGCGCTATCGGGAAAACCCGCGATGAAGTCATCGGCAACCTGTTTAGTTATAGGCAGCCAATCACATGCCGCCTAGAAATCACGCGCCTCTTGCATGCCGGCACTTTGCGTTTGGAATGCGTGATCTAGTTTCCAGCTCTAGTGTTTTATCAATGGATGGGTGGTAATTTTAAGTTGGTACGTAAAATGTACTGAACGCAGAGATCTGAAATTTTAGAACAATGAAGAAGACATGCGGGGTGCCTGTGTGGTCAGCGGTCAACCCGCAGCCCCGCTTAGTTTTCGAACCACAGAGGAAATTCGCAAAAACATGTTAATATCTCCGGGTTTAGAAAACGTTCGGGATTGTATGCTGGCATGTCGTTAGTTTAACCTTTCCTCTGATTGGTTGCCGAGTTTCATTAATTTTTGTCCACGAGTTTTCCCGTGACTATACTTAGAAGAGAGTAACTTCGGATTCCGAGCGGGCCAAAAATTACCCCTCCCACGGAGGCCGATTTCCGGCCCAAGGCGCAGCGGGCGATTGGCATTGCTACATATCTATCAGTTATTCACTGCAATTGAGCTACCCTGTAATTGGGAATAGCGAAAAGCAAAGATAGTTTTCGCCCCAGTAACCATGTTTGTGAAAACGTGGGAACGAACAGTTCTTCGGCACAAAAGGCAACCACCATACGTGTAAACTTAAAAAATCCTACATTTCAACAATCATCTATAACTTTGTGTGTGGTAATGGTCAGGCTCTCTTCACTGTCACACTCATTTTTGCTCTAAAGCCAACAAAACAATGTGCATATGATAGCCTTATCTCTGCTGAGTAACACAGTTTTTGAATTTTGACAATTCGTTTATAAATAAAAAAGTTATGATTTTTTTAATGAATTTTTTTGGGGGTGACTTTCATATAAGGAAAAAATCCCAAAACACGGTCCACATTTTTGGGTGTTTTGAGGCATTTTTTATCATAAATGCCGTAATAAACGGAATACATGAATGAAACTTGGCAGCCTATTGTAGTTTTTCCTGCAGAACCTATATCTATAAAGATATTTGATGTAT
Organism: Aplysia californica; assembly: GCF_000002075.1. NCBI lineage: Eukaryota > Metazoa > Mollusca > Gastropoda > Aplysiida > Aplysiidae > Aplysia > Aplysia californica. The sequence goes on along the minus strand of NW_004797927.1, from coordinate 123,361 downwards.
CTGCAGTAGATTTTAAAATATCAGGGGAAATGTGTAAAAAAATTCATAGAAATTTTAGGCCAAGGACTTGCGGCCAACATTCAAACTCCTGCAACTTTCTTATTTTTTAAAAATATATCTACGAAACTTGGCTATCTTTTGTATTCTTTCCTGCAGATTCCAAATCTCCTGTTATTTTTTTTGTATGAAAGGCTCTTTTATCACTGTGAGCGAAAATGTTGAAAAGGTACCCTGGGTATGTTACTAAAATGGGATATCCATTAACTTTTCTTGCAATATTTTTGTGTATAATATACCAGGTGTGCTCTGTGTACAGGCACCAAAAACAGATAGTGAAAGAAAGCAAACAAACATCTGAAATGGAACAGAAGACAAGAGAAAGTGTACTGACCATGTTCGGTTCATTGGAATTTTTCAAATTTTGCTTGAACCTCCTTAGCATTTGAAATACACCAGATGCGCCCCCCCTCCCCAAGTACGTGGTTGTGGCTCCAGCTCGGTGTCCACAACGTTTTTTCTTTCAGAAGTTTACCCATCTCCGTACCGGTACAAAATTGGTAGAAAATACTAGTAATCATACATAAAAAAAGACCCCTCAGTCACCAATTCTTTAGATTTAATCTATATTTTGTTCCTTGCTAACGAGAAAGTCATTCTATGAATTTATGTAAGCTACTATAACCAAAGATACTACACCCTACGATGTACTATCTTTGCTATAACTATGTAGTATTATAATTCTTGTTCCTTGGCACGAAACTGACGAGTCCATGTAGATCTAGGTCGGGGGAATAACAGGATCGAGAGAACCGTCGACAACGCAAGAATGTGATCTCTCCTCCCCGATTTTTTTTGTATGCAGAAAGTCTTTTTATCATATCCAAAGCAAATAAATTTCATACAGGCTTAAAGATAAAGCCTAAAAAGTGCTTTTTAGCTTTTGGAAAGCCGAACTGGTGAACATGGTTTCCCCGTCTCTCTCGCGCAGTAGACGTTCCCCGACCTGTTTCTTTATGACGTCATGGAATTTTCCACTCAACGCCGGCTAGCCCGACCTACTCAGCGGAATGCCCGAATGCAGTCGAGTTTAGGTGGTGTTTTGCAATGGTACGCAAAAAGTATGCAACATACATTAATAAAATTTGAAGACAATAAAGGAAAAAGGTTGTCAACCAAGGTTGTGAAAAAAAAATCCAAAATTCCACCAAATCTGGTGTAGCCGAGTGCTCAAACTTCGGACACGAACAGCACCATAACCAAGTAACCTACGAGTTTTCTTTTTCGCACGTGACTAGTTTGACCTCTTTTCTCATTGGATACCAAGTTTCGCTTTCATCCATTGAGAAACAAGCCCGTACGAGTGAATGAAAATATGGCACCGTGAGAAACGGGTCCGGTAAAACAAGCCCGCAGCGCCTATACGGGAGTCTCCGATTTCTGTCACACTCATCGGCACTGCGTGGGCATTGCTACAGAAGATGCAAGTTCAATGCCCGGGTGGAGAAGTTTTTTCTTTCATAAATCCAGTACCTACCCATCTGCTGTATCCCCTCTAGCGCTGACTGTCTCAAAATGGTCTACTTTAAGGTATTGAATAAGCACCCCCCCCTATTTTCCAGCTTGCCACAACCGACGATCATGTAAAACATATCCAGAATCTAAATATCTGAATGAAACTTTTTTAAATGGCAAATTACCCTCAGTATTAGTATCAGTACAGAGTTGGCTGCCTCAATTTTCTGTGCATTTTCAAAACCTTTGTCCATTGGTTTATATTTTTTTTATGAAACAGGTTTGTTTCTAAATAGGAAAAGTTGTCACAGTAACTTACTAAAATTCATCATCTTTTGTTCTTTTATTCACTGAAGGAGAAATAAAACAGATTTGTTCCTACTAGTACACGTGTATGAGGTCGAATGTGCCACAACCCGATTTATCAATTTTAGACCACTTGTCCAACCCCCTCCTACCACCCCTTTTATTCGATAACGTAGAGTACTTTGTGTCAACGGGGGCTCAAAACATTCACAACTACATAACTTCACCACTAACCTTTCTCATTGTCCTCATCACACTGAACTTTTGTGTGCTGATGAAGCTCTCCAGCATGATGCGTATGGCCATGTTGACGTCGTCCTCATTCACGTAGTCTCGTAGATGGATCCTGGCGTGGGCCTCACTCATTCTGATCATGGACTCGATGTGTCGCACTGTGATGGGAATGCTTCCGGTGGCCTAGAAAGATTCAACAATAAAAGACAATGGATAAGTCAAATTCATCAGGGATACCACAGAATTTTACAGTTGCATTTGTGAACAAAAAAATAATTTAAAGACAACCAAACATGTGGTTAAACAGAAAAAAAAAAAATATTCTTGGAATAGTAGCTGTTTTAGAGACAGTAACAGAAAAAACAAAATAAGTTTCTTCATTAAAAAAAACAACCAAAACCCCACAAACAAATTGCTTTGAGCCAGCAGACACGTGCACTAAGAAACAATAGTTTCAGGAAAGTCAGCAAAGAAATAATCTGCATTTCCCAAGTGCATAACAATGTTTTAACTACTGGGAAGTAGTACATACATGGCATTCTGGCTGTGCTGATGAATGTGCAAAATATATTTACAAGTAGACAACAAGATTTCAATTTTTTAAATAAAGTCCTTTTGTCCAAGAAAGAGAACAAATAAGTCACCCCTCTAAATTGTTCTGATGCAACAACTGTCATTTATCAAAAGAAAAAAGAAAGATAGCATATAAAATTGGATCATGAACCCCCTTAATGCTGCCATAGAAAAAATTTTTTTTTGGGTTTGCATTAATTTTTTAATTTAAGGCCGCAATGGTCGCTTGTGGCCTTTGTCAGTATGGTGCCTCTCGTCACCAGGATGGTCCTTTCTTAGAGCACTTGGCGTACATAGTATTTGATGAAACACGGTAAAATAACTTACCATGGACTCCCTCCTGAGTTCTGAGTACATCTTGGCTACTTTATCCTGATCCATCTGATGAAGTTTTGGCCGAACTTTCTCCTTGGCGTACATGATGTACTTCTTCAGCAGATCTTGGGGAATTGGCTCCACCTTGAGGTCACCCATCTGGTTCTGTCAATGAGAAGGAGCCAAGTTGTAGTTCACAACAAGTCAAAACAATCGCAGAGGTAAATTCCAAGGAACTGTAGACAAATTGTTACGGTAAAATTTTAACAAGCTAGTTTCCAAAATGTTCACTTTCCGACGTTTCCCAGAACCACGAACAAATAAACACTTAACAAACCGAAATGATAAAGCAAGAAACATTTATGCCCAATATTTCAGAAGATTAATAACCATGGCCTCACCTCTGAGAGATTAGTCTCTTCTGTGTTGTGAGGGTGATGTTTCATGTGACTACCAACCACAAACTTGGCCAGACGTTCATCCTAGGGGGGGAAAAAAAAAGCAAAACATTTCTTTATAAATTACAAAATATGTGCAGTTGAAGCTGAAGAAACATGAATTCTGATGACATAAGAAACACCATCTTCGCAATTCAATATCAACCAGGATCCGTCCCTTTAATTCTTCAACAACAGCTTTTATATAACACGTTTTGAATTTAGAATTAAAAGCCAACATGAAAACAAAAAAGCATACCATAGAAACACTCAAGCTGTCTCGACAGTTGTAAAGAAAGAAAAAAGACAACATGCTGAACACATAATTTTTTTTTTTTAAACCTGGAGACTAGATACAGAGATCTATATCAGCGCTTCGTCACTACATCTATCAGGGAGCCTGCATTGAGAATGAGTCTGGCTTTCTTTCTCGTCAACGTCAAATAGCTTTTAGTACACAAATCACATGAACAGACCAGATCAGGCATAAAATGCCCTCCAAATCGAACATAAAATTACCTGGACCGAGTCTACAGTGTCTCGAACCACACACAGCACGTCAAATCTCGACAAAATTGGCTCTGTGAGATCAACCTGGAAAGGAAAATAATATCTTTGTGTTCACTGTTGGTTGTTTACATTGAGACAAGCTACTGAGGACACCTGTCAAGAGAGGAGATCCTTTATAATTGAACGACATAATTTAAATTGAGATCAATTATAATTAGAACACACACAATGAAAAATACTGTTTGTGTGTGCACTGATGCCTCATTTATATGCTACAAACTATTACCACAGGTGGCTGCCATCCTTTGCTGTCCACTAACCGCTAAAATATAACATGCCATTAATTAAACCGTTAACAACTATTCCAGGTTAAATTAGCATCAGCTGCTGATGAAGAAAGAGATGACAAAGTGACAAGGAAGCACCACAACCCGTTACTCTACCCTGGAAGAAGAAGAAGAAAAATTAAAACACTTAGTTTGGTAAGAGCTTTACAGTGCTTGTAACAACATAAATCTTACATTTTCTGAAAAAGTGAGAGATGGATCATATCGTCCACCTATGGGATTAGCTGCAGCAATCACAGTACACCTGGCCTGCAATGAGGTAACGATGCCAGCCTTGGACACGGAGATACTCTGTTGTTCCATGGCCTCGTGGATACTCGTCCGGTCCTGGTCATTCATCTGAAGAAAAAAAATATTAGCAGAAATATTAAATTTTTGTTGATATAAACAGTTAGCATCACAAGATAAGCATAATAAAGTTTCAACAATAATACACAATCAATTTTATATCTGATTGCGAAACAAAGTATGACAAAAGGTAAAGATAGCTACCACGAACAAAAGATAAAAAAAAGAAGAAAAGAAATAACAGTGGGTAAGAAAAAGAAAAAAGGCAACATAAAATAAATTTATAACTGAAGTTGAAATGATACCAATACCAACACTTGTGGACTTCAGCATCTGACAATGAGCCAGGATCACAGTTTTTTAAAACTCATTCGCTACGCCAAGCCGGGGCGGCGGCGCACCTCAAGTGCCGTCAGTACGCTAAGCCGCCCCTGGCGTCTCGAGAACCGACGGTCAGTTTTAGCTTGGTTTCTATTCCAATCCACATATCCATGTTAAAATAAAGGTCATAATATAATGTTGACTTCCGGGTCAAGCGTTTCCACCGAAAATCGGAAGTTTTGATTCAGTTTTGAAACACGATTTCGTAGTTTATTCAACTTTGTTTTATCGCGAAGCCCAAATTATAGCCCAGACACCAGTCTTAGTACTTTTACACAACAAAATGTATAATTATTTTGCTCACTAAAGAAATGTAAGACTCTTCTTTATAATATTGATACTATTGGACGCAAATTGCCGGTGCACTGTAATTGAGAAATCAATATTTTTGAGTGCTAGATCTAGGCCTTGATCTAAATAGTCAAAATATATTTTTCTCCCCAAAATCACTACTTTTTGGTGAAATTACTCAAAAAGTACCACTCAAGACATGTATAGGTTATTCCAAATGCAATTCTGAATAATTTCATACAAGATACCCAATATCGGACGTTATGATCCAAATGTACAAATATTATGGAATGTATGTAAATAACCGCACATTTTTCAATATTTTCCTGTTCTATATACAGTTATGGTTATTTTGATGTATAATTTGACTAGGTGCAAACATATTTTTTTAGTTTCACCTGAGATTATAAATTTTTATTTTCCAATTTTATCCGCATCCAATCACAATTGTGTTGCATAATCGCCTCTTACAGGAACCAAAGTTGAAATATACGTAAATAAATAATGCAGACGTATTCTACAAACCATACTGAAAATGATATATAATATGTTGATATTTATTTGAATTTATGGCCCCAAAGACCTGTGAACTGCGCACTAGCATGGGTCTCAACTCGCAATTCTAAAAAAGGAGGAACTTTTCGGGAGATCGCCACAGAAGCCCATTTTAGCCAAACACCCATTATTATACTGTTGAACCCTAGAATGCTGAAATAAAAACAATCAATTTATCAAAGCAAGGTTATTTCACACCAATTTGAGAGTTTGGGAGATAATTTCAAGTAAGAGTCATGTACCAAATATTTACCACCATGATTACGTGCAGAAAGTGGTGGTGCCTGGGGTCTTGTGCGACTTATTTATATTTTCCCTTCATCATACTCGCCTGTATAAACTATATAAAAAGGAATATTGCTTTGAGCCTAGAACCAGAATATCGACTGTCATGATTCATATCATATATATATATATAATAAACGAGAAAGACAAAAATTAATGCTCAAACTCAAAGTAGAGTAGAATAGACCAAGCAGACCTATTCAGGGTAAGAGGTGTAAGAACTGTGTGAAGGCAAGATGCAGTGATACTGAACATCTGCGAATCTTGAACAGAAAGCTAAAATATAGAGATCTAATTTACCGTCACCAATCCAATGAAACGCGAACACTTAGGCCTGAAAGTTCCATAACATTAACACGCTTACAAGTTATGACGGTTCCCAATTTCACACAAGGCCTGCACCAACGCACACTTTACTTTGCAGAGAGCTGTAGATCTAGTAGTAATCAAAATTCTAAACATTTAACATTTGCTTTCAGTTTCAGTTTGTCCTTTGGTGTAGCGTCCAGCCCTCCCCCTATCCCCGAGAGCGTCTTTAAAAAAAATCAATAATCTCCCCCATTCCTGAGTCCTGTACTTCGAAGCGCTCAGGTTCATTGACCGGTCACAATGGCGAGCCCGACAAGACACTTGTATAACTTTCTTTTCGGTTTTTTTCTTTCTTGGTTTTACTCCCACACGTGACAGCACGGTGACAAATGTTGATTTATTTTCATGGCGGCACCACGTTTGTAATGCCGAACCTGCATGTTACAATAAATGTTGCGTTATCAGACAATTACTGACAAACTTCTGGGTGGTAACAAAAGCAGATCTTGATTTTCCAGTCGAGCCTTGGTGACACAATTCCGCTTGCCGCCAAAGCCACCAGTTCGCGTGAAACGTACTCTCAGAGCCGAATTAATATCACAATCGCGACCGGCAGAAATGAACTTAACGACGTTATTGGATTTGGTTTTCAAATATTCGAGATTTTTATGTATTTTCCCGGGTCTCGGCGATTTTTTAAAAATTCCCGGGGCCTGGCAGTCACCCAGCTCCCAAAAACTCTCTTTCTGATTGGCCCGCCGCCGCAGTAGCTGACTTTAGCGGAGGAAATGGCGGTAGCGGAAATCCGCTAAATTATTTTTCTATTGAGACCCATGGCACTAGTCATCATCTCATTTCGCCCTCCCGAAAAGAATTCGTCCACAAGCCGAAAATAATACGTAGCGAATGAGTTAAAAATGTGACCGAGCACCTCCGTCTGCTGAGGTGTAGTATTCCTCTCGGCACAACATAGCCTCAGAACTATTTTGTCCAAAGTGTACTTAGGTAAAGAGGCACTTTGGACAAAATAGTTCTTAGGGGACGACAGGTTGGCTTTGACAGGCAGGGTCAAAGCAGCCAGCCTCTTAAAATTATCTATAAGGAAACAATTCAGTGTAAAACATCTACAGTATCTTTCCTCTGTGCAACTGACCTTATCAAACTCGTCGATGAGACACACCCCTTTGTCTGCCAGGACCAAAGCTCCTGCCTCCAGAGTCCACTCTTTGGAGATCGGGTTCCGCTGGACGTACGCCGTGAGACCGACAGCCGAGGCTCCCTGGCCAGTGGCAAACACAACACGCGGGGCAGTCTTCTCAACATACTTCAGGAATTGTGACTTGGCCGTGCCAGGATCTCCACACACAAGCACATTAATGTCTCCCCTCACCTGCACACCAACAAGACATTGAATAATAAACAAATATAAAGAAGAGTTATCAAGTCTGAAAATAAAAATTCTCACATTTCAGACACCAAAAAGACTGCTCAAACATTATAACAAGAACCCCCTGACAAAGGTCTTCGCAGGATCTACAACATCATCGCACAACTCTTTATCTTGTAGCAAAAGACAGAATTGCATAAGGGGGCGCGCGCGCGCTCACCCTGAAAGTCCCGATTCGGTTCAAAATTATGGATTTTAAGTTGTACGCATTTATAGCTACTTCAGCCTCTCTTACACCTATTTATATTTAAAAAAAAAACCTACAGCCTCCCCCCCCCCATGTTAGCCACCACCATTTCCCCATAAAGTCGCCAGTACACCGACATAGAAAATTACAATAAAATCCCAAAAATAAATACCCCCCAAACAACAAACAAGTAGCATTTGGCTTTTAAAAAATGGTTTTGCAGAATAAGAAATTGATAAAAGATAACGCAGAGAGTCAAAGAACAAACCTTGTGTTTTTGTCCTGGATTCTTGGACTCGCCACCAAACACAGCAAGTGCCAGGGCTCTCTTGATGTCCTCATGCCCATATATTGATGGCGCAACGCTGGCAAAAATCTGCGAGGGAAGAAAATTTACAAAGGAAATGAAAAACTACACTAGCAGCCTTATCTACACCCACAATTTAAAAAATTAAAAAAAAAATTTATTTGACGACATTCTCAACTGATGAGCAGAGGACTTGCCAAAGAGCTTTTTAGTAGTTTTAGTAGAGACTTTACGGCGCTCGCATCTGCATAAGGTCATATGAGCGCCAGAAGATTAGAGGCGTTACAAGAGAGTAACAAACATAAAAAAGAAGAAGGGGGGGGGAAGTATGATAACGAAACCGCTTACCGGAATTTTGTACTTAATTTTTCTGAATGGTGTGAATATCATAAGCTGCTTTTAAATGTGAAAAAACCCCCAAAAGAACTTGTCGTTGATTTTAGAACAAAGAAACTGCCCCTGCAGCCACTCAAAATGAAATGTGAAAACATCGAGCAAGTGTCAGACTATAAGTATTTGGGTGTTACAATAGACAACAAACTCAACTGGCGTGTCCACACTTCTCTCCTGCATAAAAAAGTGAACAAAAGACTATTTTTTCTTAGAAAGCTAAAGTATTTTAAAGTTGATAAAACATTGATGTCCATGTTCTACCATTCAACCATAGAAAGTATGATCAATTTTTGTATAACAGCATGGGCCGGGAACACAAGACAACAAGATAAAGAAAAATTAAATCGACTAATACGGAAAGCATGTACAATTTCAACATCTTCATTCCCGTACTTGGATGAATTGTACATAACAGCTTGCACTAACAAAATTAATTCCATCTTTTTAGACAACAAATATCCCATGTTCCCTCAAATAAAAACATCAGTCAGAAGTAAAAGACCCATGCTTCTGATCTGTAACAAAGAAAGATACAGAAGGTCATTTTTAACCATCATCTATCAAAATGCTTTGATCTTAACCATCTTGTTTAGTGTACTTACGATCTTAGAGCATGCATCAAAATAACATTGAGTGTGTATCTAGCCTGCGATTATTATTGTTTATATTGCTGCTCATTTACATTATGTATGTGATTGTAAGCCTACTTGTGTGTGCATGTGCGTGCACGTGTGTGTGTGTATACTCGTGGTGGAACACCAAACCAATGTGCCAGGATCTGGACAATAAAGATGCATCTTATCTTATCTATGTTTGACAGGAAAGAAAAAGCAAACCACACCAGGGCACCCGTCAACCACCCACTGACAAAGAGCTGACACTATTAGAGCATACCAAAACCAGAACTCAACACAATATTTGCAGATTTATTCAATAAAGAATAACTTAAGATTTTTAATAACAAAAAACATTGACTTTCAAATAACAATTTTCCATCATCTGTCAGTAACATATCCACCAAAACTGAAAGCCTTACCCGCTCCCCTATTCTTTCATCCTTCGAGAGAGTAACAATAGCCTTGATATCTTCATCAGTGAGTGCTGCTACTGCCATCTTGTCATCCTTCTTTGTGATGTGGTTAGCTTGAATAACTGTGGCGAACACTGGAAAACCATTTGCTGTGTTCAGGGACCCGTCGTAGTTGTTGTGGTAGATACCCGTGAGCTCCTGAATAAAGGGAGGAAAAAAAATATGTCAGTATTACACTATCAGGGAGAGTTTAAACCTTTTCCAACTGCTGTGGTGTGAAAATTGAAACTGATTGATGCAGTATAAAAACTGGATATTTGACAAAAATTTAAGGTCGGTGAAATATTTACATGATCAATATATATATCTGCCCCAACAATTTCCATTTTCAAAAATCAGCTGAAGCATTTTTTATTCACAAAAGCATACCTGTCATAATGATGTACTGTGATATATATATGCATGTGTACGCCAGACTGTGAGACTGAAGAAATAGCGTGTGAGAATGAGAGAGAGAGAGGGAGAAAGAAAGAGTGAGAGAGGGAGAGAGAGAGAGAGAGAGAGAGTGAGAGAGAGAGAGAGAGAGAGAGAATGGAAATGTTTTTCTATCTGTATAGAATTAATGTTTTAATGAATGTTTCTAGCTACTCACGTTTCAACTTTATTGTGACCGTTGGTGAATTTTTATTGCATTGTATGCGAGACTATTTTTCTCATATAAAATTTTACACATATGCATTTATATTATATGTATAATACGTTGTTTTTATGTACGCACTTGTCGATTAATTTTTAAGACGTGATGTCTTTTTCGTTGTAATGCGCATTGAGCATCTTTTAGAAAATGGAAATGCGCAGTATAAATGCTATTTATTATTATTATAATATATATATAAAACACTGTCTAAAAATAATTTTCATAAATGTATTCTCAAATGCAGATATTTTCAGCTACAGCACTGTTGAGCAAGAAAAGGTATAAGTAATATATGATAACTGAAGTGTCTTCTTTCATCAGTACTCACAATTTCATCTCCTGGCTTGCACGTGTCGACCAAATCATCTAACAAGATCGCATCTTTTGAGCGTGGCAATCTGCCTGCAGGAACTTTGCCAGGACTTTCTTGTATTGTAACCCTCTGGTAGTTTTTGTACACAGTCTGGTCACAGAAACAAGATATTTTTTATTTATGAATCTCAATCATTGACTTAAAAACCATTCAATCACAACACTTTATAAATTACTGAGCGAAAAATGCCCACAGAGGACATAGCTTGAGACAACCACTGCAAAAATAAATTCAATACAAATTAATGAAATTCTCAATTAAAAATGTTAACCCTTTGTGAGCCACACCGGCTTTTAGTGCAGGCTAAGAGATAAGAACATTCCATTATAAATTTAGATGCCGACATCCCAGGTATTTGAATGTCAGGAAATTTCATTAAAATATGACGTTTAGATCAAAAGCAGTTTCTTTGCTACATCCCCTGACATAATTTGGTTCTGCTGTGCTGACCTATTTATGGTGTTAAGAGGGTTAACCTATACCATAGCGTGAGTGAATTTTTTAAAAACCAATACACAATTTTGCCTTCCGGCCTCCTCACCTGCTCCATGTTGATCTCAAACGGCCCCTGGGACTGACACTCCGGACAAGAGCCGGGTTTGATCTCTGTGTTCTGAGTCTGGTAGAAAGGCCCCAGGACAAACGAACATTTGTTACAGTCGTAGCGGATAACACTCAGCTGAGGGAGCACGCTCGTGACGCTGGTCACAACACCGTTTGTGCGGATCAGCTGATTCAGGTGCAGTTGCCTGTCCAGAAAAAAAAAGGTTTTTCATTACGTCAAATGAAAACATGCCTGCACATTTTTTTAAATAGAAAAAAAAACCCCAAACAAAACGATTTAACCCCACAAACCCAAACTCCACCCAAAACCTTGGTTCTCCATAATGGCACCAGTCTTATAGGATAAAATATAATTTTTAAATATACTTCGGGTCGTTTATTAACCTAATCAGTTCAAAATGTTAGTACATAAACGTGGAAATAGCTGTCAACACATTCCAGACAATTACCTGAGGGATCTGATTTCTTCAATCAGAGGAAGATCCGATATTCTGATGTGAATACTCTGAGCAATCCTTTCATAGTTGGGGTACATACTGAACACAACCTCTGTTGCAGCCTGAGAATGGTGAAAAGGACACAAAGTCAGATTTGAAAATGTCATCTAATGAAAAAGTCACAGGCTCAGTGATTTAACAATATTAAACTCAACACAAAACAATTCCTCAATTTTAACAACTATTGTCATAACACGACAATCATACGCCCCACAAAGGTTTATCAAAATTATCACGATGTAATGTACTAACCTCCTGCATATCAATGTTTATGAGAATACAACACTCTCAACCTTACATACAATCAAGCCATAATGATTAACTAGCCCCTTACCTCAGATTTGATAAACGATTTAGGCAACACCACAACATTAATTATGAACTTGCCAATCAATGCGTATGACAATTTCACAACTCTATAACGGCACACTAGCCTTGCAGTACATTCAAGAAGACACAATGAGACATTAGCCTTTATCAACACACTCATAATGGCACACTGGTCCTTACCTCATCAAGATTATTTAGCATTTCTGCAGGTGCCTCTGGCAGAAAGTAAGCCAAGACCTGTTCCATGGACGCCAACATGTTGTAGTCAATCACCAAGCTCTCTTTGTTTCCTGTTAAGAAAATACGAGGCAGGTGTGTCATCCATCACTTTTGGCTGCCAAACAGCATGATTCAATTCAGGTTAACAATTTGTCCCCAAGGCAAGTTATTTACACTGTGAATGAGTCAGGCTAATGTGAGATAATGTCACTAGTTGAAATTCAGTTTTTTATTGTCTTGCAAATTATTTCAACAGAACAGAACCTAAAACCAGAAAAAAGTGAGTTTACTGGTTACTTTCTCAACCATGTCAAGACAATGAAAAAAACAACAAAAACAACTCTAACAGCTGTCACAAAACAAACGCACCTTAAAAAATAAAAATCATATCAAAGACGAGCTGGCAGACATTCCTCATAAGCACCACAGAAAGCATGGCAAATTACCAGACGAAGTCTTTTTTTTTTTTTTTTTTTTAGAGTAGAGGATTTACGGCGCTCTAAACTGCATTAGATCATATGAGCCCCAAGGGGTGGATGTCAACAGAGAAGTCCTTACAGGGTATCAGACTTACTGCTCACCTCTCTAGCTTCAGCAGCACAAGTCTGCTTCGACTATAAAGGCACCCCGGAAATAGCGGGTCACAAGAGTGTGACAAACATACAAAAGAAGTTGAGCAAAATGACAATAGTAAAGATAAGGAATGAAAAAGCAGCAGTTCCCTGTTGTAGTACAGGCACAGTTATGAGCATGACGTTAGATCAGCCCATTAATAATTCTGCTGTGCACTAGAACGAGAAATGTCCCCCCCCCCCCCCCCGTTGGGAATGGCCTAGAGACACTTCAGTCGGTGACACCGCCCCGGGCGGGAGGGCAAGTTCACTTCACATTACTGCCAGTCTAGAATCTCACACATGTTGACACGACAATTCCTCCAACATGAAAAGCGACAAAACATTTTAAAAAATCAACATACCTTCAACCATCTGTCTAATCTTTTCTCTGTACACACTGTGTCCACGCTCATCAACATACGTGCGAAGGAAATTCTTAAATCTGTGTTTGATCTCAGTCTTTGGCCCCAACATGGTCACCCACTCTCTCACAGAATGTCCTTTCATGTCCTCCAGGTTCTCAATGCTCTCAATCATCTAAGGCCAAGCATAAAAACAGGAAATGTAAAAAATTTTTTTGCAGCACTTGCAACATAATATGGTCATATAATACCAAAGATCAGAGGTTTTACAACAGATGAAAAAAAAAGATAAAGATGACAGATGTTTGATAGAAAAAAAAGAGCGGACCACATCAAAGCACCTGCTAACCACCCACAAACAAAATGTGCCATCGATTTAAAAACTGCAGTGCAAATAAGTAGGTATCAAATCATGCTGTAGAGACTGCACCTAGTTTTCTATTTAGACTATCCAGACTCCCAAACTGTTACATGTCTCAACGAAAGACAAGACTTTTCATGAGCAACATTACACAATTAGAACAGACAATGATTATTATTTTTACATACCCAACAATCAACATGGTATACAATGGCATTCTTCAATTAAATTTTCATACCTTATCGACCACAAAGCCAGAACCTCTTCCATCTGCTTTAGATCCTTTCTCCTCATAGAACAAAATGTAATCATGCAAAGAGCTCAGTGAACAATTAATCATTTTACCTCTTCATCACCATCAGCTGTCACACCCTCTGCAGCCCGCTCTGCCATGCGCCTTTTTCTGGCAGGTCTGTCTTCATCATCATCCGAGTCATCTACAAGGAAGGCACAAACACAATTAATGACTGGAAATATCATGTCAAAACAACCGCAACCATTCTTCAAACTTTCAGGTACAAAATATGAACAAGGGGATATTAAAACAAAGCATGAACTTTGATGTAGGCTACTACAAAAAGAGAGGTGCAACACACACACACACAAAAAGTGCTTTTAATTGACAGCAACACACACTCCAACCTTACCACAGAGAACACCTCTTCTCATACACCCAGCGCGAACTCCTTCCTCTCGTAACACACACAAAAAAAGTGCTTTTAACTGACAGCAACACACACACTCCAACCTTACCATAGAGAAGACCTCTTCTCATACGTCCAGCACGAACTCCTTCCTCTCGTTCCCGATCTCGTATCTCTCTCTCTGCATCTTGCCTCTGAGTGTCGGACATCTCAGAATAGTCCGATGTGTCCAGTCCAACATCCTCGTACGTATCCAGCTCTGGGATAGCCTGATAATCTCTGCCGACAGGGTGGGTAAAATGTAAGTAATATTATTCTCCTTCAATAAACTATACTACCACTGTGCCTGCGACAATTACAGATTTAGATACAAATAAGGCCTACAAGATGTTATCAAAAGTCAACAGTCTTGATATTTCTTTTGAGATTAAATATATTTTCAAACTACTCTTGCAAAAGGCCCATAATTTTCATGTGAGCAGCATTATTATTTTAAATGTCAAACAAAAGAGAATGTTCTCACCCTTTACCAATAAACCTAGTACTGTGAAAGCAGAACATTTTAGTAGCAGAAAAACAGGGTCTGTGCACTTTTCGTTATACTAAATCCAGCCTCACATTAATGGAAAATCTTAAACTGTTCTCTTGGCAACAAATCTCATATTTAAAAGAACTTTCAATCATTAGAGTCCCTATAGTATGAACTCTGGTTAGGCGAAAATAAAAAGTAGCCCACAGCATATGTAATGTATTCCTAATAAGGTATGATAATACAGTTGCAGAAAATACTGATACCATGCCATTTAGAGGAATGGCAGCAATCTTGTATTATAATGAAACTGACCCCAGTCAATATACCAAGACAATCCGGATTTCGGCCGAATTATAACCATAATTTGGCTCCACCAATGATTACTTCTGGCTTTCAACAGTTACTTTTCGACTCAAATGCCGATATGGAGAGATATCAAACTTAAAAAAACAAAACAAATGATAGTTGAATTCAGCAGCCCCCCCCCCCCCCCCGGAAATAGTTAAAATATATTAAGTATACTGCTTATTTTGCAATGTAAAATAACTGCACCTCTCGCTCTCGTTCGGAGAAAGCTTCGATACCAAAATTTAAGTCGGTATCGTCCAGTAGGGCCTACTCTTGGAGCAAAACCAGAGTGTCTGTATATCCTACCTTTCCAGTTCATCCCCAAACAAATTTTCTCCCTCCTCCTCCTGCTCATTATCGCCATCTCCGAGCAATTCTGATTCATCCTCAAAAGGAGGCAAATCTCTTCCAGGGCTAGATGTAAGAGGATCACGTTGTCTCCCAGGACTGCTGGCAGTGGAGAAGGGATCAGCATCTGATGACAACTCATCCTGAGGAAAATAATGGAACAGCATTCATAATCATTTCATCATAAAAATTACAATAGAAGGCTTAGATGCTACATAACTGAATTAGAAGTCAAATACTGATGTAGGCCTTGGCCCCAATAGCCAACAAGAAGGTAGATATCTTGAGCAGCCTAAATCAAGTCCTAAATATAAGTTGTAAATCAAGTCTCTTACTTCAATAGGGGCTGACACAGACAGTTAACAAACTCTTAAAACATTCATGCTCCTCATCTTCTTCAAGCATAGGCCAACCTATACAATTCAGGACTGAGTGTCGAGAAAACAATATAAAACGTTCTGTAGGCCCACTACAGACTAGATCTAGATCAAGCTAGCAGCCAGTCAAAGTAATGTTCCGAGTTCAACCAGAATCTAGATCTAGATCTTCCTTTTTTTGTTCACAGTGGCTTCGTTTACAACACCCTGAATCATCCACTATTGGCACAGAGGCGCGAGTGAAACACATGAAGCTGCAGCGAGCACCTAGCACACCTCTGTGATTGGCCCAAATATTGATGATGTATTTCAGCCATCTATTTTTGTCTTCCCTTGCTAGTTGATAACATCTAGATCTCACCATGGCCGGCCCGCTTTGCCCACTAATATCTGCTAGTTGATAAGATCTAGATCTCACCGTGGCCGGCCCGCTTTGCCAGTTAGCACACTACATCTAGGTTTCATCGCCAACTGTTTGGGCTGTGTGTGTGTGCAACTTTGAGAAGGTAAATTTATGGAACAAGAATTGCTGAGGTTGTTTATAAAAGATAACATGGATCTAAAATAATAGGCCCTTAGCCTTAATAATAATTAAAAAAAACAAACACGGCAAGATTTAGTCAACAGAGTTACTGGCGAGGAAAATCCAAGAGTCTTGGGCTCGGGGGAAACCCCGGAAGATGACAAAAATAGATGGCGGAAATACTTCATCTAGAAGATCTAGATCTAGAATCTATATTTGGGCCAATCACAGAGATGTGCTACATCTAGAACTATACTACAGGGTCCCCACCAAATCCTGGAAATTTTTTTCAAGACCCAATTCGAGGGAAAAATCAGGCCGCTGCGCATTAAGAATGATCCCCCAAAAAGCCAATCTATCAATCATAAAAAGTCAAAATGTCTATAAATGAATGCAAATGTAAATTTTGTAGTATAGTCTTCAAACAATAGATGACTATAATACTGGGTGACTGCCAACCCAGCTTCTGAATTTTCCAAGGGAGGGGCCTCATCCATTTTCCAGGAACACGTTCCATAACAATGAAAGCGTGTGCTCCATGTATATCTAATATAATACATGTATATGTTTGTGAATACACACATTACACATACACACACACATGTAGGTACATTATATCCAGTCAACAACACGTCAGTGTGGCACTGGGATCTTGAGAGACTTTGGTATTTCAGTCTGTTCTTACTTATTTAAATTTCCCCCTCATCGTATTAACTAACATAACAAACTATAGGCCCTATATAAAAAATGAATCCTGTTTTGTGCCTGAGAAAAGACCTAGAACTAGAATATCGACTGTCAATAACCAGTCTGGGTGTCATGATTCATATGATAAACGTGAAGACGAAAACCATTGCTGCAACTCAAAGAAGAGTAACATTAGTAATAACAAGAATGGCTCAAGTACACCTATTCAGAGTGAGAGGTGTAAGAACTGGGGGGGCGCAAGATGCAGTGGCACTGAAAGTCTGCCAATCTTGAACAGAAAGCTAAAAAAAATATAGATATAAATTACAATCACCCCATCCAATGAAACGCGAACACTTTAGTTCAATAACAAGGCATGACGGACCCCGATTCCACACAAGGCCTGCATCAACGCGCGCTTTGCAGAGAGCTCTAAACTAGTTATCAAAATGCTAAAAATTTGCTTCCAAGTTCAGTTTTTGACCTCTAGCGGTGCCTTCAGCCCCCCCCCCCCCCCAATCCCCTTCCACGAGTGTATCTTATAAAGGAGTCCTGTACTTCACAGCGCTCAGACCGCCGGTACTCACAGGTTCATTGACCGGTCACAAGGGCGAACCTGTCAAGACGCTTGTATAAGTTCTTTTTCTTTTTCCACAAGCGACAGTAGAGGGCAATTTTTAATATTGATTTATTTTCAAGGCAGCACAGCGTTCATAATGCATAACCTGCATGTTACAAATGTTGCGTTATCTATCAGTCTATTTACCGGAATATTTCTGGGCGGTAACGAAAGCAGATCTTGATTCTTTCCGATCGAGCCTCGGTGTCACACATACACTTCCGCCACAGCGGTTCAATTCCGTTTCCTCTTCAGGATTCATCAACCATACAGTCTAGATAGCTACACATTACACAGGCCCTATCCTTTCCCGACTTACAGACCCATCACAAAATTCCCGACTTTTTCCCGACCTGGTGGGGACCCTGTATCTAGGTGCTCGCTGCAGCTTCATGTGAATTTAAACACTACTGGATCTATGGTTGCTCAAACCCAGAGAGAAGAAGAAAACCGCACAGGAATAGGCCCACTCGCATGAAAAATAAGGAGCGGTAGTCAAAATGCAACAGTTTCAGTTTACGGAGGATGAAGGCGAGCAAAGCAAAACTGTCTCAGTCGCTCAGCGCACGGAACACGACCTCGATCGTCTTCCTGAGTGTGGACCTGGCAATGCCCGACAATTTGAAAATAAAAGTCGTTCGAAGAAACAAGAGAGAATGGAAGAAGGCCAAAGCGGGAAGAGGGTGGGAGGGGGTGAAAAAGAGGAGAAGCAAAATCAGTGATCTTATACTTTAGCACGATAAATTCCCAAAGTCTACTAATCCCTGACTGAGTGACTCAGACCTTCAAAACTTTGAACTGGGCCTAAAAATGTACAAACTACCGTAATTCTGTCATGAACAGATTGTATAACAGTGGTTTTCAGTCTTCCATCATGATTTTGGAAGCAATTGAGTACAATCTTGATCCAGATCTGATTGTGGTCGTTCACTTCGGAAGTCCTCAATTGAAGAATTTAACGTGCTTAAGTATAAGATCACTGCAAAATCAAAAGGTTAAGCCAGGGCCAGTGACTGGTCTAGAAGAGCTGGAGGTTGCCCCTGTGGAGGCGCGATCGCTCAGATCTGAGGAAGGGAGACAAGGGGGTGAAGTGAGCATAAAATTAAATTGCAAACTAGAATCTAGAAATCTAGCCTACATTCAGGGCACGTGAACGTGGCCTGCAAGCTAGACCTCTTATTCTTAGATATGTACCCTCACAGAGCTGTGATTGTGAACATAACATAGCCACTGCGTTTTTGTTTTCCAAACCTAAACTCTAGGCCCTCGATTGCTAAAACCAATAGTAAATCTTTATCAAAACAAGGGTTCAATTAGGTAAACGAAAAAAACAACTGATGTCACATAGATCTAGAATCTAGATCTAATCTAGATCTACGTCCCTTGCCTAGGCTAATGCTAAGTGAGTCTGCTAGATTCTCATGATGGTCCGTGGCATCGTTCACCATACTGCAAAATTAGTCTTGGTGATGGTGTGAGTCTCTTCGGCAAAATACTCTACTGTCTACGGCACAAATTAACTTTACAGTCATTATAAACTTAAAACAACAATACTTACGGCCATAATGTGTGTCTTTGGAGTTTGGAGAGAGAGAATCAACAAGTCTATAAATAATGAATTACACTTGGATTTTATAATAATTACGCTCTGTTCAGCCACAAAGAAGCTTCTCGCGGACTTTTTCACTTTCCCGGCAATTTTTCGCGGGAAAAGTGGGGTCAGGCAACAGGTCACAATAAATTCGTAAAATAGTGCAAAAAATAAATACCCAATTGACCATAATCAAACTGTTTTTGCACGATTTTTTTGCTCTTTCAATTTGAATATTGCATTTTGCAATGCCACAAATAGCTCACAATATATCTTACACTTTTTCTGAATAAAAAACCTGTTAGTAATTGCCTTGAACTTGGCGGCTTAATTTAATAAAGAAGAATAACCAGGAAATTGTGGTTGAACTGGTTTGCAGTGATTTCCCTTTTGTTGCCATGATGATGACCTCAAGCTTGTTGTGTTCAGTACTGTCTACTTCCGGTAAAGTCTTCTTCGATCTCAACTGCATACGCCGATGCAGCTTTGTTTCTGAACTGAATATAGAAGAAGGTATTGTTTGATCCCTTATATGCTTACAGAGACTTAGCAGCCAGATTTACATGTGTCGAACTCTATTACCAAGGTCTTTTTTTATCCTCTTAGCCCAAATTTAACTGACATTAATGCGCAGAAAACAGTCACATAGATTCTAGATCTAGAATCTAGATCTAGATCTAATCTAGATCTAGATCTAGATCTAGATCTAGATCTATACTTACTTGACGAATACTACTACATCTGGAGGTAAAATTGAAGATTAGCCTAGCAGACCACCTGCCGGGAATACTTTTTTTTGTGCACTAGATCAAGATCTAGATCTAGATCTATTATTATTCATTCAGTAGATCTAGATCTACATCATTATACATCTGAGAGCAATCAATTTTACAAGAGGTGGGAGAGGTGACAAGACTGTCGTGCACCTATGACACAAAGTGTGACAAAGCAACAGCTGATAATCACAAACCGGCTTTTTCTATTCCTATTGAATTACATCATATGTCATAGCCATTTTGAATCCCTTTTTGTATTTCTGGCCCTAATATGATTCTGATATTTTATCTTCTTAACAGACATATTTTTATTGAGGCAAAATGAAGAGGGTAGGCGGTTTTGAGGCCAAGGGAAGTTGTTGATTTTTCACTTTTAGGTAGGGATGGGGGGGGGGGGGGGGGGGCTTGCAATAGTTTTAAGGGAGTGTATACAGACCCGGTAACCGGGAACAAAGTCACAAAGTATACAGATCCAGTAGGGGAACTCTTTTGTGATTTCGGAAGGTTTCAGCGCCCACTTGGCTCAGGGTAGACCTAGATCTAAATATAGGTTCTTCTAGAGATTCTAGAAGATCTGTGGCCTAGGTCTAGATTCTAGATCTAGAATACAGACATAAATCATTCATCTAGTTTCAAGGCTAGCCTAGATCTAGATCTAGATCTAGATTCTAGATCTAAATGAAGATTGCGGATGTTTTTTCGATGAATGATCGTTTTTCCTCCATTTTGGAGTTGGAGGAATCACAATTTGAAGAAAAGAGCAATGTCATAATTTCAATCGAGCAGTCACCCTCTCTATTTCTCTGCCCCCCCCCCCCCCTTCTCTCTCTCTCTCTCTCTCTCTCTCTCTCTCTCTCTCTCTCTCTCTCTCTCTCTCTCTCTCTCTGTGTATCGCTCACATTCTCTTTTTCTTTGTTTGTCTCTGTCTTTCTTTCTCCCCACCTAGACTCTAGATTCTATTTCCCACTCTCTCTCGTTCCCTCCTGCCAACTGGGGCATGTCATACATTTTGCTAGCACTTCCCCCTGCTCTCTCTCTCTTTCTCTCTCCTTCTCTCTCTTTCTCTCTCTCTCTCTCTCTCTCTCTCTCTCTCTCGCTCTCTCTCTCTCTCTCTCTCTCTCTCTCTCTCTCTCTCTCTCTCTCTCTCTGTCTCTCTCTCTCTCTCTCTCTCTCTCACACACACACTCACATCCACTCTCACACACACACACACCCCCACACACAACCGGGTCTGGGCGCTGAAACTTTCCGCAATCACAAAAGAATTCCCCTTCCGGGTCTGTATACTTCGGGACTTTGTTCCCGGTTACCGGGTCTGTATACACTTCGTAGTTTTAAAGTAAATATATGCATAGGGCCATTTATTATTCTAAGGGACATATCATAAAAAACCTGCTGCTGATACCATTTTAGCAGCTACTTATTTTTGCTACCATTAATAAAGGGTAGAAAAAGGAGAATAATTTTCTTTTGACTTTGTCTAGGCCTATTGTTTGTTATTAAGATATATTAGATACAATTAGTTACTTAATATGTATCAAACTTTTACTTTAAAACTGGGAAACAAATTTGCACACTCCTTGAGCCTGTGTGTAATTGTATCCTACGTTTGCATTTCCTGCAATCGCCATATATGTCAAATAATTATAGCTCTTGGATACTAACTGTATATATTCTCTTTACATTGATTGGAATGTACAAGCCTTAAAGGTTCATGCTTATTGGTCCTCTGTTTAATTTGATTGTGAACCTTACACGGGTTATATAAGATCTATGACTTTCCACAAGATATATATGATTAAGTGGTGTTGCTTGTAGTGCTGCTGTTCCAAGTAGTTTTTTAAATATATCTCAAAGTAGTCTTATTTTCATTTTTTGTATTTTGATGGATTTTTACACTTTTTTTCGCTACCTCTCTTTCCATATATCTACCTGACAAGATTTCCATCATGGCTGACACATCTCAGCCCCAGTCACACGTTGCTACGCCAGAAGCCTCAGATCTGTCAGGGAAGAAATCACGTAAGTTGCTAAAGTATGTTGCGTTATTTGGTGTAAAAAAAATAAACATTTAATTATTTTCTACAGTACTGATTTTATTTGAAAGTTAGGTTATCAATTGAAACCTTTTGGTCAGTCGATTTCATTCATATTCACTTTGCTTCTTTTATTGTCAGTATTCATTAATATACAAGAAAAAGTACTTAAAGGAGGAAGGGGGGGGGGGGGGCGCTACACCTGAAGGCTATCTCACTTATAAGTAGACCAAATTTTACCAAATTTCGCACATATAACTAGCATGGTAAGGAGTTTTAAAATCCGCAATCAAATTTGAAAAAAAAATTATTTTCCATTGATACGGCCATATTGGGTTTTGTTGACATGTATTACTTATCTTTCATGGAAATTGATTGTTTTTTTGCATGCATGTTAGCAAACATTAAATCTGAAAATTGTCTGTTGTTTTTTTCCAAAACGAATCAGAAAATTTGTAATGAATTTTTTCCTGAGGTAGATCTAGTATCCAAGTATTCAAGTTTGCAAAAAATCTGTAAAAATCCACACTCCGGACACCACCCAAAAAAATCTATTCCATATTATATCAAAAATTCAATTGACAAATTTTTAGAATTACATCTTCTCTTCATTCTGTGAAAATTGGATGAAAAATGGTTGAGTTTTTCAAAAAACCACAGAGAAAAATTGCGTTTCGAGAAAACGACCAATAAAGGAAAATAAAATATTGACTTTATGAGGAAATGGTGGTGACAAGTATGCCCGGTATGGGAAAAAATAAGGCTTTTAGGGGTTTTTATGCCATGAAATAGTTGAAGGAGAGGCAGAGGAAGCTAAAAATGCCTACTACACAAATTCCACAAGTTTGAGCCGAATTGGGACTTTGGGGGTGTAGCCCCGCCCCCCACTTAATTTGTTCTGTAATTAAAAAGGTGCATTATGCCTAGCTCAACTTTGTATTGATTTTAACATTAATGGTGTTGCAATTTGTTCTTATTTCAGTCTCTAAGTATAATGTAAAATCGATTTTAATATTCACTGTGTTGCAAATCTGGTATTTTTCTTAGTTCAGTCACATGGTATAATGTAAAACAAAAGTTGTGACTCTCTGTTTGATTTTCATAATGTATATGTTCTGTGAAGGTCAAGAAAATGCATCACGCCAGTCTGGTCGGGTGACCTTTCCAAATTCAGCAAAGTCAGGGTCAAGTGCCCATTCTATGAGGACAGGTGAGCAGTATAATTTTGTGACTGGAGCCCTTGAAAGTTTTAACAAGGCCATGAATTTTCAGTTTTTCTTCTTCCCCCCCCCCCCCCCCTGCCTTCTAATGGGCCGAGCTCCCAGGCAGGGTCTTTTCAAATTGCACTGGCAATATATTTTTTTCATTTCATGACTTGCATAGTCAGTAGTCTGTATGTTGTAAAATTGTTACATCCCAATCAACACAATTTAGTTCTAAAAAGAAGTGGGTTGCTTCAACCCTGCCCTCCGAGGCCTATAACCTTGGCTATTTAGGATACTGCATTCAAGCATAAAGATGGGGCTAAAATTCCTCCTCCTTGTATGGGAATTGAACTTATGTTCTTTGTGCATTTAACATAGAGCTTAAGCATTACAATTTAGGTGTCAGTTGTAGGCGCTACTTATTTTATATTTAAGAGAAATTCTTACATCTTGAGAAGTATTTGGTAGTTGTTTTTTTTTCACTACTTTGATTGTCTTTCACGAACTTTCATTTCTCTTTTTTTTGTTTTGACAGATGAAATTGTCCCGAAAGGAAACCCATTCAAAATGCCTCCAGACAGTGATATATTTCTTCTCAGAGACAAAGAGAGGCAACGGAAGAAGCAAGTGAGTGCACAGTGGCAGTTACAGAAAACGTGGCAAGGGCCCTATTGTCCTGTCCTCCTAAACAAGCTGATCATTTGATCTCTTGTTGCCTGTAATGATAATGCCACCTTTGTACTGACCAGACATTTCAATCTTTTGCTTTGACAATTTAGACAAAGAAACGGAAAATTGATGAACAAAGTAGGTTTTCTTTTTACTGCTTTTCTGTAGGCGTAGTTTGAGTTGTCCAAGATAGCTGAGTATGCACTTGTAGGCTTTAGCCATCTCAGTAATATCTTCATAGCCTTCAGCCATTGAATGCTATTGTTGATCCTCTGGATAATCATTTCTGTCTGTGTGGAGTTTGTTTGTTTCTTATTCTCAATATTTTCCTTATATCGTACACGGCGTCACTTTTCGCCCGATTCTGTTACTTTTAGTTCGCGTGACTCAGCAGCCCACCGGAGCTCCCCGGCTCGGGGTCACGGGGTTTATGAGCCCTGAAGCGACTTTGCCGGTGTTGGTCAGGAAGTTCGCATTTTTGACTACGTTTAAAACGATATAACTTCTTCCCCATCCCACATAGCAAACCATTACGCGGATGTACTAAAAGCTCAATGTCTTGAGATTTATTCTGCGTTAGAATGGTTAGTTTCTGTGCCTTAGTTTTTGTTCTAGACAAGTGTTTGTAGAGTATCCAATTTGTCCTATTTTAGTTACAAACTTATGAATAAATGATTGTTAATTTAAAAAAGGCTCGACAGATCTCTCCAAAATCTGT
Source organism: Aplysia californica (assembly GCF_000002075.1). Lineage (NCBI taxonomy): Eukaryota > Metazoa > Mollusca > Gastropoda > Aplysiida > Aplysiidae > Aplysia > Aplysia californica. The sequence goes on along the minus strand of NW_004797927.1, from coordinate 98,564 downwards.
GTTAAACTGACTACGAATATCATGTCTTTTACCATGAGAAATCTTAAATCTGCGCGAGTAGTAATAGTCAAGTTGTAAGAGAAGAAAGATGCACATCTGCATTTTTTAACTAAAGACGATCAGCGTTAGCTCTTATTTTACTATTAAACAAGAGAAAGTTACTCTGCGTTTGTTCATGAATCATGCTGTGTCTGTGGCAGCCTGCATACAACTAAAAAGATATAATATAAGCGATTTAAAAAACCACAAAACCGTGTAAATACATGGGTAGAGATAAACTTCTTGTATGGAATAAAAATAATGACAGCTAAAACATTCATTTTTAGTTTTTGTGTAGGAAATATGCGCGGACACAATTATGAATGTTAAGAAATCAGTCACATTGTCAGTTATTGCAAATGGTCATAGAAACGAAAAAAAAAAGCTGGAAGAGTCTGGTGCTGATTCAGTATCCCTGGAAAGCTAGAAATTATTCTTTTAACCCAATCCCTATTATTCAGTCAACTTACAAAACCTAGACGTAGCGTTTTAAGAAAAGTAAGGAATTTCTGGAGTGTAACAGATACTGTTCGTGTATTAGATCTACGTTGAAGATGTATTCTAGCACTAAAATCGATTTGTACTTTTCATAGAGAAACTTCATGGTAACTTTTATAAACTTTCGAGAAAATATGCGAATATTCACGATTATATTAGACACATAAAGTTTTATTTGGAGGAATTACTTCATAGCGAATTGTGTGCCCGATGGATAAAATTGTAAAATTACAGCCTTCTATTATAAGCGCAGATACCATCTTTTTTGAGTATCTGCACCAATGTTATGTCATTCATGTTCCAAAAGTTCGACAGATTTTGACGATGCGTTTTTTTTTATATTGATTTTTTTTCATTCACGCTAGTCCAAAAAAAATTACAATTTAGCAATGCCGACTCCAGCGGGTCTAACGAAATAACCAGACAAGTTACAACGTCTGTTCTTTTTTGAGTCTCAAGAGCAGAAATGCGTGCTTTGGGTGCACTAAATGAGAATTACCATAAATACAAGGATACACCTTAAATTGTACGTTGAAAAGTACCAAAAATTAGGTCGGCCCAGACAGAGCGGCGACAGGGAGCTGACCCCCGTGACCCCGACGTGATAAGGCGCCCGGCGGGGAACCCCCCGCTGCAACTAAAATTCCACTGCCGGTGCGCCGTGCGTACCTCTTTTAACAAATTTCCCCAGAACCTTCTGCTGTTTCATAATTCAAATGTATTTGGTTGTCTCCAAGTTCTTACAAAAATTGGGCAACATGAAAGTAATTTCTCAATTTCTGTTGTTCCCTGGAATGTGTAATGCTTGAAAGATTTTCCAATGTTTGCAACAGAAAATTGCTTATGGGTTTAAAAAAAATGTTTTTCATTGTGATACTGTCATCTTTTGCAAGAAAAGTATTTAACTCTGTTTGACCCCACTTTCTTGAGGGAACAAACAAATTTGGTACTTATTGTTGTCTTGCAGCACTGACGATATTCTTTTCTGTTGTTGTTGCCAATCTATGGATTGTAGGGGTTGGCCTACACCTTAAGCTCTGTAATATTCAGTTGAACTTGTCTAAGATGGTCAACTATTGTCGAAGAAAAAGTTGCTGTCTTTGACAGGCTGACGTCTTACTCAGTGTCATAATAATGTAAAAAATGCAAGGGGGAAATGGGAAATGGCCATTTGTGCAGGTGATTGTCTTATATAGTTGACCACTAGAGCAGGTTTGACTATAATCACAAGACTGCTCTGCTAAGATAGAGTATGTTTCATGAATGACATTTTTCCTCCTATCCACAGGAGCGACTGAGACAGAGAAACTTGAAAGTTCATGAGAAAACAACGTATGCATCCAGGGTCAACTTTCGCACAGCAGCAATGATCCACCCAGCCGAATCTGAATCTGAGGAGGAGGAGGATACCGATAAAGCAGTTGCTGTGAAAGACGATCCTCAATTTACCATCGCTGTGACTAGAGGTAGCCAGTTGATCAGATTATTGTAGGTGAAATAATGTACTGGTCGATACGTTGACATTTTCAACTTAATCAGCATGAAGTGGAATAAGATTGGGTGATATTCTAGTGTGTGTTTGAATGTACTATGATATGTGGCTAAACTCTTATTTGTTTGTGTGGGAAAGTTGCTTTCTTTCATTGTAAATATTCTATGCCCCCCATACAAACCATATTGATTATTTTGAAGTTAAGTTGCTTCTGTCGTTTTTGTATATATGATATATTTTAATTGAGAGATTGAAAAAAGCCTGATTTCTCGTTAAGGATTTTTATTAGCATTTGTTTTTCATGAATGGGCCGAAAGAAGCAAACCAGGTATGCTTAGCTTTTGAGAGTGACTCATATATATATGTATGTATACTGCATCAAGTTAAAATAAAATTTTGTTGCATTCATACAGCATTTTCTCATCTCTACAGACCGGCATGTTGAGAAAGAATCGCTAGCAGAATATATTGCAAAGAAAAGGGAAATGTTTTTAGTTCAGGTAAGTATCTTAACTCTCAATGATTTTAGGACTTTCTGCATTTTGTAAAATGTCATTGGGTGATGGAATGTCATTTCAAGTTTAATTTTATATCCAAAACATATTTCATACTACAAATTCCTGCTACACTTTTCAGATACAATTTGGAAATGTAAATCTCTGGTTCTATCAAGTTCAAACAGTCACCACTCTAGTGGGCATTTCTATCAGCAGTAGGTGACCAAAATTGCTTACTTGAAATCTTTGAGGGTTAAACTATTTGTACTTTGATGATGTGCCGCAGCAGATGCTTGAGGTATTGTGTGGAATTAATTTATGCATTGAGGCAGCATGTTGAAATCAGGCGCTCGTCAAAATAATGAAAGTGAAGAAACTGGCATTTTTCTGCAGGTTTGGGAATTGTTATCAAAGTTTTGTTTTTTGTCTCAACACTTTTCATGCCTATTAAAGAACACATTTCTGTGTGGATTTTACCAACGTTGATTAAATGCATAAAAGACGTAAATTTTCAGTTTCCATGGGCTCTCAAGCTAAGGAAGTAAATAAACTTGGACTGCCATTTTCTCGTTAATTTTACCTTTGAAACTAGGTGACCCCCTTCTCCTTCAATCGGCAATATCTCAACCTGTATCCAAGATAAATGGATTATTTTTTCTTCGAAAGCAAGGCAAATAGACATGCATTAAGATGATACCTATAACTCTATATGCCCCAAAATTGACGAGCGCCTGATTCCACTGTGTCGTGACACATACGTGTTATATAATTGATAATGGATTAAATTTGTATAGTGCAAATTTCTGTTCAACCGCAAGCTTTATTATTCCTGCAGATCTGATAACATTCTGAGACGATCTCAACTTCCTGGGAAGCAGACAGTGCAAATTGCCATTTTACAGGCGCTAAAACACTAACATACTGGAAAGATCTTTTGCTGTCTATGCCTGGGTTTGCATTTACACCAGGGTGAAGTGAGGAAAATACATGTAAAGTGCCTTTCTGGAGGACACAATATTGGTCTGAGCTGAGCCTCAAACCCCTGAACCCGCAACCTGATAACTATGAGTCTGGTAGCCTTATACCCACAAGAAGTACTGTTGCCAATCTTGCTTTGAGTGTGAAGATTTAGTCCCTGAATGCTTTCGGAGATTGTTTAGGAGTATACCCCATGCCGTACCATACAATCAATTACTTTGACGTATATTAGGCATGGGTACAGTCAACAGGCGATATCAAGACTGTTTTTGTCATCACTCACAGTATTCTCTCGGAGTGAAGCGGGATGAGATGAGAAAACTGGAAGAGATAGCACAGGCAGAAGAGAAGAAGCTGGAGCTGGCAGAGCAATACCTGGAGGAGGATGCAGCCATGTTTGATGAGTTCTTGAAAGAAAATGACAAAAACTCAGTGGAAGCTATTAAAATGTAAGTAAAGTCCAACCTGCTCAAATGACCACCTGTACAAGACAATCACCAGTAAAAAAAAAGGCCACTTCCCGTTTTACCCACCCCGCATTTTTTTTTTTTACATTATACTGACCCTGTGTAAGATGTCCACCTACATTGTCTAAGACAGCCACTTTTCTCCTCAATAGTGGATAGCCGTCTCAGACAAGTTCGATACTGTATTTGTGTGGTCTCTCAATGCTGACATCATCTTCCTCAAAGTCACCAGAAAAGTCTTTGAAATGGATCGACCTTTATTGCCCAAGTTTGGTTTTCTCTATCTGAGATAATTGCAGCTTCTTTCTTATGATTATAATGTTGAAATCTCTTGTTTTTTCAAATGTCAATTTACTGAAAGAATGAACTGAAGAAAAAACATTTTGAAAAAAATGAAAAGACACATTGGTTCTGGGATTTTACTTTTAGATTGTTTTTCTGTCTTTTTCAAGATTTTTATCTCCAGATGAACCAAATTTTTCATTTGAAAATTGTAAAAAGAACAGAAGAAACTCTAGATATTCAAATTCAAAGATAACTTTTTGCGTCTGTTTGTCTGTGCAGTGCGGAGGCGGAAGCGAAGCAGAAGATGGAGAAGATCAACGAGATCAAGAGAATCAACGCACAGATGATGGGCATCAAGTCGGAGATCTCCAAGTACGAGGACACACTCAAGGAGTATCAGTTGTACCGGGGATTCCTCGAGTCTCTCATTCCACAGGTATGTTGACTCATTGTCAATCTTTGGCCAGCTATTGAAATGAACTAAGTCCAAAAATTCAAATTTTATTTTAATTGCTGTTTCTTAATCTGTGCTATTGGTTGCATATGGTCAAGAATCATTTTTATTGAAATAAAAATTCTGAATGTTGGTAAAAGCAAAAAGAAAACATAATGTAGGCACAATATTGTTAAGAGAATGAGACAATTTTTTTCTCTCTCTTATAAAATTTTGCATTCTTGGCCTAGTACATTTGAACAGGTTGTCAACAAAATGTTTTAACCCCCCCTCCTCTCCCCCGTTGAAACAATTTGTTTATTTAGGAGGTGGGCTGCCTGTCAAGGCCACCCAGGGCTGAGAAAGATACAGTATCCCAGCTAAAGGGTGGAGAACTTGATGAAACAGAATTTCTCACACATCACGTCTTTTGCACGTTATAACAAAGCCATCAACCAGAGAGAGAGAGAGAGAGAGAGGGAGAGGGAAGGAGGGAGAGGGAAGGAGGGAGAGGGAGAGGGTGTGAGAGAGATAGAGAGAGAGAGAGAGAGAGAGAGAGAGAGAGAGAGAGAGAGAGAGAGAGAGAGAGAGAGAGAGAGTTAGTTATGGGTAGACAAAAACTTTTGGAGAGATTAATTCTTTTCCTACCAGGCCAAAATCCACCACTGGCCCAAGGCCTGACCTATTTTTACATCCCAACCTGCCAAAGGAAAATGTCAAAACATCCGACTAAACACACACAAACCATATCTTATGGCCCATCAAACTGAAGGTTAAAAAATAATCTATTAGATGGCGATACAATATTGAAGATTTATTCCAATTATATTACTTTGGGGTTTCTAAAAGTGATTATGCAATATCAAAGATGTCATATGAAATCAACAATTTTCCAGCATTGAAAGGTCATAACTAAAAAAGTGCAACAACAGCATCATTCAAACTTCCCAGGTAGGTTGCCTCAAGTAATGCAAAGAAATGCTGAAAGTTATGTATTTGTACCTAATATAGAAGTGAAAGTATGAGACATATACTGAAGTCAGGGGAGCGCTTTTTTTCCTCATATTTATGTTTCAAATGGGACAAAAAAAGCACTGAAATGTCTAAAAATCGTCTGTCAGTGCAATATTTTCTTTCGTATCTGCTAACAGGAAGCCTATTCTATTATTTTGAAATCGTGGATCGGCTGAGAATTTTGTATCTTTTCATTACTGGATTGGAATAGATAGCGAGCCACTCGAGCCGTATTTTGCGGCTCTCGGTTGTGGGAGGCCAAGTCCGCGAGCCGCAAAATGCGGCTTGTGGTAGGGAAAGTGTTAAGAAGAAGAAGGGTGAGAGGCAGGATGGGGTGCTGGTGTCTTGACAGATTGGGTAACTTTAGAAAGTCAGTGTCAGATTCGCTTTGGATATATGAGTACGTACCCACACACTCACACACATGTATGCACACTCTCTCTCACACACACACACACACACACACACACACACACACACACACACACACACACTCACGCATATGCACGCACATTCACAGAACATACACATACACACAGACACCCACACACACCACACACACACGCACATAACTCACAGAGGTGTATCGTGTGGTAGACAAAAAAAAAGTTTTTTCCATGGGCTAACAGCGCCTGGAGAGAATGGATGATGATTTGACCCAGTTGTAGTCACAATGTCTTACAGTTTTACCCATTACAATTCAGGAAGTTCAAGAAGAAAGACAGAAAGCTCTTGAAAAACGAAGGGAAGAAAAATCACAGACTAAAGAGACTGCGGCACCGACTTCCAAGTCAGGTTCAAGGTCCGATGCATCAGAGAAGGGTAGCATAAACAGCGGCAGACGACCAACGAAGAAAACGGGAGGTAAAGGAGAGAAAGGGACAACATCACCCAGCAAAAGGTACAGTACAATTTTTGTTTGTTTATTGTTTCGCCAATTTCAAGACAGCTTCGCCTTTGCATGTAATGAAGTTGGAAGTAAAGGATTTTTTATTAACTGATATAATATGTAAGTTTTGTCAAATTGCCTGCTTGCTCTGTCTGCAGAAATACCCTTTAACAATTACTAACTCGGAGTAATGTAATTTTGTTTTTATTTTTAACTACTGCTGTGATATTTGCACGTCTGAACACATTTGTGGAATTTAATTTTCTGATTTTGCGTGTACTAACACAATCACTCATCTTTTAAAATATTTCGCTCTGTGTTTCATACAAGGCCTATTTTTTTTCCTTTTTTCCTTTTGATTTTTGCGAGATCTGCACCCAATAACTGTTGTTGTATACAGCAACTTCCTTTGGTTTTACTTCTGTACTATAAACCCTTTTAAGCAATCAACTAATATCGCCCAGGTTGACAAGCACAAGGTAGATGGATTGATGCACCTTCTGACTGAATCACAATTTGGAAACTGCTGCTGAATCTATAAGATAAGAAGTTCCTCATGACTGAGTCTGTTTTCATCTGGCAACTTTGTCGGTAGAATGTCAGAAATGAATTTCCTATTTCAGCCCCAGCTCACAGAGTGAGAAGACTATAGACGCAAAAATGGATGATTTATTTATTGAGCTGAATACGCTGAGCTCCACTCAACAAGCCATGGCTATGGACGAGATGTGAATATATGGTTATGTTGCTTTCTGCTTGCTTGGGTTCTTTGAACACTTTAGTGACCAGCCTTAGTTGTCCCAGGCAGACTGGGGGGATGACCACCATCACAGCTTGTGTTTGTAGGAAGAGGAAAAACATCTGTCGTTGAACTTCAAATGGTTGGAGCTCTAAGAAGCATTTGACTTGTAAACTGTTGCATAATTACTGTATATGTGTTGTTTTTTGTGTTTTTTTCGATTGACTTGAATTCTTGATTTTCACAATTTTTGGAGAAATTTGCGAACTCAAGTCAATCTCTAAATACTAAAATTGGTGCCACTGCTTTGGAACATAATATGACTCTCGGTTACTCAAATTATGATTTCAAAATGTACACGAAAAACTAAATAACGAAAAAAAAGGGAGTTCAGTTATTCACTTCCCTATAGCAAATGTTTGGAAAGCATAGTTTGGACTTAGAGAAAACTGGACAGGTTTGTATCTATAAAGACATGCTTGAGTGTGGGTACTCTCCTTGTTAGATTTGAGGGGAATGAGTGGAATGGGGTATCTAGTACTGTTTTTGATGGTCACTAAGGTGTTTATTGTTTTGTTTTATTTAGTTTGGAAGGTTGTTTTTGGACAGATTTTAAGATATATAACTCTTTAATTAAATGTTTTTTGGAACATTTACTAAACAGTTGCAACAGCACCTGAATGCAACAGCAGCTCTCCATTGTAAAAGTTAAAACAGTAGCAACGAAACAACAATATAAACAAATTGTTGTAACGTTCAAGTGATTGTGAACAGCAGTGAATATTTCTGTTGCGAAACAAATTTGTTCTTCAGCTAAACAAGAGCAAATTTTGCTGCAGATACAAACAGATTGAACAAAGTCAAGGGCTAGAAACTCCCGCTTTCTGCGATCAATTACTTCCCTGTCTTGCCTTGTCTGCTTGTTTTTCTAATCACACTGATGTTACATCTTTAGTAGTTGCTCTAAATGATTCTCTATTCTCTTCTTTCCTTTTCTTAGTGTTGCTGTTGTTCTTTCTATAAATTTCTCTTCTTTCCCAACCATATCTGTCACCGATGTTTCATTTTAATCTGTTGTTGCTACATTGCTGTTGATTATTGCTTAATTTGGATTTTTTATTATTTTTTGCTTCGTCTTCTGTTCTTCTTAAGGTCACATTCAACAAAATAAATCTTCTGAAATTTGTGGATTAAGAGAAATTTTGAATGTCAAAGGTAGTTAAATGCACCCTCTTTGTAAATGATCTACGCAAAAATATCTTAATCATATAATTCCATTTTTAAAAGTTGAAAAGCAAGACCCCTCCTCATGGATGCCCTTCAGCTATGTACGTCTAGAATGTGGCACTGACCAGCTGTTCAAACTTGTTATCTCCCAATTCTTTATTTAAAGGAAGATGAAGGATTTTATTCCCCCATCAACACAATTTAGACTATATAGGAGACAGGCTCCAACCCTGCCCGTCAGGACCAACCCAGACTGAGAGGGATACAACACCCCAGCCAAACGACTGGGATGCTTGATAATTTACCTTCTCGGTAATCAAACTCAGACCTTCTGCGTGTCTCGGCAAAGTGCCTATCACTACATCAAAGACGCTGGTCAATTCTTGACACCCATTAAGAATCAAACCTTAGTTTACCTGGCCAGTTATGTTCCTGCGAGTCCTGATGCTGTTTCCTCTCTTTTTTTCTACCCTCTTAAACAAACTAATCCATCTTTTCTCAAGAGAATATTTTGAAGTTCGTAACCATGAACAGTGAGAGGCATGGTAATGAACAACAATGAAAGAAAAAGTAAACAAAGAACAATTGAATAAATTATAAACAGAGAACTATGAGAGAAACAATAAACAAAGAACATTCTGAGAAATTGTCAACATAGAACAATGCGATAAATGGAAAAGATAAAACATTCAAAGAAATAGTACAAAAAAACTTTGAGAGGAATGGTAAAGAAGAGACAATAAGAGAAATGGTCAACAAAGAACTTTGACAGAAATAGTAAACAAAAAAAAACAATGAGAGAAATGGTCAACAAAGAACTTTGACAGAAATAGTAAACAAAAAAACCAATGAGAGAAACGGTAAATCCCCAAAAAGCAAAGGAAGAACTGGTAAACAAAGGACGACAAGAGAAACAGTGAACAAGAAACAATGAGAGAAACGGTAAACACAGAATGTTAATAGAAATGGTAAACAAAAGGAAATTTGAGAGAAATAGTAAATGAAGATCATAAAAAGAAATGTATGGCTAACAACACACTGCCGGGACCTCACACGCTCTGGGAGCCCAGAGACTCTTTTTAAAATTTTTTTATAGTAGAGGGTTTTACGGCGCAACTGCATAAGGTCATATGAGCGCCAAGGGGTGGGTGTCAACAGAGAAGTCTTTACAGGGAATCAGACTTAGACTGCTCACCTCTCTAGCTTCAACAGCACAACGTCTGCTTCGACTATCAAGGCACCTTAAAATACCAGGTCGCAAGAGAGTGACAAACATACAAAAGAAGTAGAGGAAAATTACAATAGTAAGGATCAGGAAAGAAAAAGCAGCAGTTCCCTGTTGTAGATCAGGCACAGTTATGAGCGTGACATGAGTTAGCCCATTTACAATTCTACTATGCTTGAACGAGAAATGTCCCCCCTTTGGGAATGGCCTAAAGACACTACAGTCAGTGGCCCTGCCCCGGGGGATGCCAGAGACTCTTAAATGTATCTATTTCTATTTGTGATGTGGGTTAAAATAAATTTTTTTTATAGCAGTTTTCTCTTCCCTTTGCCACTGCAACATGCTGTGATTTGCTTGTTCTGCTGCATGCCAAGGGCTGTGTTCTTCATATTTGTTGACGTTATAATGTGGTGCTCAAATTTAAAATGTTTGCTTGAACATTGCTTTTATGCTAAGTTCCAATGCCCTGACCACTGCCATGGTATTAGGATTTTTTTCTTACAGCTGTTGGCTTTTAGTCTCTGGTCTGGGGTTGTTTTTTTTTTTGGGGGGGGAATATTGCCTCTTTTTTAAAAAGCTTTTTTAAAAAAAATATTTGCTAGCATTCTAGCCTGTTTGTGTTCTTTAAAGGCGAAGTTATACTGTCTGTTAGGAATACTGGGAATGACAGATTTTATGCCAGAGGGTTTCCACACACACACACATACACACACTTACACACATAGACACACACACGCACACTCACACACACACACGCGCACACACACACACACACAGATATATATATACACAATACACACATATATATTATGCACCTACTTGCAGCCAAAATTACTGTACTCCGGATGTGAAAGTTGTGATTCTACAGAATTTTCATGGAGACTTCTTCCTTTTAAACAAGCACCGGATCTGAAACAGTTATTCGTGATGTGTATCTGTGAATCTTTTGACTTCTATATTCCCAGTGAGATCAAAATATTCAATTCTTCTCAAGGGCTTTAAATGTCAAGACAAATTTCCAAAGATCTTCATTTGTCTCTTCGAAAATGTATTTTTTTTAAAAACAGGAGATGCATTACATATTTTTTTTTTACAGACACACATAAAATAAGAAAAACCAGCAGCCGAACTTGTCACTGAAAAAAAAAGTTGGATTTTTCATTTTCAAGTTTGTTGATGTTTACAAACAATGATGTCCATAAAAATGTGATCTATATATGATCTTTTTCAGCAGGATGTAAAAACGTTAAAAGGCCTTTTTTGCTTTATTTAGCTGTTCTGTTGGGTTGTCTATCATTGTTATTTGATTTATGCAGAGAAAGGAATCCCTACCCTATTCAGATGTACTTTTTACCTAATTCAGATATGTACGTTTTGCTTGTTGTTTGAAATATATCCATTAAATCTTTAGATCTGAATAGTGAACCCCCATCCCTTCTTCTTTCTTACAAAATATTTTAGGAGAATTGTTCATAAGGATGCTAGCACTTCTAATGCAACTCATAGGCTACTTTTTTCTCTCTATCTTCCAGCAAAACGAAGCAAGAGGACAGCGAAACAGGAGAGCCTAAGCCAGAGCTCCTTGACATGGAGGACAGTGATGAGGTACTGTGGTTTGGGGGGGAGGCAGGGGGTAGGGGGCACCTCTTTTGCTGTATAATTCAAGAGTATGCTGTTATTTTGGGAGAGAGAGAGAGAGAGAGAGAGAGAGAGAGAGAGAGAGAGAGAGAGAGAGAGAGAGAGAGAGAGAGAGAGAGAACCGATTATGAGGGAGCAAAAATCAGGTAATATTCATTTATTCATTTATCCATTCTACCTACACCTTAGACCACGCTTGTAATTCTTGTAATAGAAGCAACAAACCCCCCCCTAACCCCCCCCCCCCGCCCCCCACCCCAACCAAAAAACAAGTACAGTTGAACTTACTCGTCTACAATAACCATTGTACAAATGACAGCTCCCCACTTTCCTCCTTATGTTAAAAAAAATAAATTTGACAGTGACACTGTCCTGGACTTCCAGTTGTCAAAGACAGCCGCTTTTCTTCTCCACAATGGGTGAATTAATCAATGTATGGTTGGGAAAGTTCCTCTTTATGTGGTTGAACTGGTTTTCTTGTGACTGTGAAATGTTTTATCTTGTGTGAATGTAGTGTTACGTTCAGTGATCATGTCGTGATTGATGTTTAGGTGCTCAGAGCTTATACTTGCATGGGATAGAGCGCTATATGAATGCAATCTAATATTTGAATCTATTATTATTATTATTATTATTATTATTATTATCTGTCTCTAGGAGCTGGACTATTATTAATCTTCTTCTTGTTCTTCTCCTCCTCCTCCTCCTCCTCCTCCTCTAATAATAATAATAATAATTATTATTATTTTATCATTATCATTATTATCCGTCTCCAGGAACTGGACCTGTTCTTCACCGACCCACAACAGCTGCTGGACATTTTCGCGGAGCTGGAGGAGCAGAACTTGTCGCTGATCCAGAACAGCCAGGAGACGGAGGAGGCTTTAGAGGAGATGAAGCACACCATCAAACAGACCAAAGTCAAGATGTGAGTCTTTCGGGAGACTTCTGGTGCCTGAGCTTTGTCTTTGTTGTATTGTAACTGTTTTGTGTACCCTGATTTACCCTGTGTCTAATGTGCCACTTTTGTGACAGCAAAGTTAAAAGTTATTAATGTCAAAATGTTAAGAATATTTAACCCCAGGGTTGTATTCTTCACATTTTAGAATACTTCTAGTACGACGATCTCTTGGAAACTTTCAGTATTTCTAAAAAATCATTTTCACAGACTGCTATGCTATGTGTACGGATTGGATTCACTAGTAAATTTCCTCTTTGAAAGTGGTGGCACAAAGTTCCCTACGTCGTATGGATATGATAGCAAAACACAACCTATGGATAGGGTTAAAATATAGCTGTTTTTCTGCTCATCGACACAATGTAGACAAAGTCGAGGGTAAAATTTATAATTAATTAAAAAATACATACCTTACGAAATGCTGCCTTGATAGTTAGTGGTCTTATTCGTGCTCATGTTCTTAATGCCATGTGCATATTGCTGTTGACTGTGCTGTGATAGTATGAATGACTGCTTATGTGTTTACATTATTCTAAAGAGCAAATCAATGCATGTTAATTCACTTGTATTTTGTGTTGAGATGAAGATATTGTGTGGGTCGTTGGCGGGTGCTCTGGTGTGGTTTTTTCCGTCATTCCTATCAAACACCTATCGTCTTTATCTTCCCTCCTTCTTCTTTGCGTTTGTTACTTCCTTGTAATACCTGTAATCTTCGGCACTTATATGACCTTATTACGTTGCAAGTGCCTAAAAATTCTTATGAAAAAAAAGAAGGTATTGTAAAGTGTCTAGAGTTGTATTGTAGGACAGTGGGAAGTATAGAAAGTTTCTGCATGAATTATTGTGTAGGAAATGGACTTCAACCATGCCTGTCACGGCCCGGGACACAGCATCCCAGCTGAAAGGCAGAGATACTTGATTAAAATGTTCCTTACTCAGGAATTGAACCCAGGTCTCCTGCGTGTGATGAAGTGCCTGACTGTTACACGACAGACACTTGTGCAGAACTGTAATTACTGCTGACAATGATGATGCTGGATGAATTATTCTTTCTTTCTTTCTTTTATGCTTACAGGGAGAAGGAAACGAAGACGCTGAAAGAACAGATAGACAAACTACAGTCTCAGATACAGAGTGAGGAGGCAAAGGCAGCAGATCTAAAAATAAAAGCCAAGTGAGTACGGTATCTTTGTTTTCATGTAAAAATGTATTGCAAATCTTTGACCAGATTCTGAAAGTTGTGTCAAATAATCACCAGCAACAGTGTAATGGTTGTCAAATATACAAATTTCTGCTCATAGAAGATTATTGTTAATTTTATTTTTTTTCTTTCACACGAGCCAGATTTCCTTTTTACAACTTCTCGTTTTAAATGAAAGTTCCAACCATACAAAACTTTTGACACATTCCGCCACCCCCTTCCAAAGCTGTTTTTGTGTTTTAAAAAAAATTAAATCTTTTTAACTTTTAAAGGATGGAAAAGTGTTTTTGGGGGTTTGAGAGAACAAAAGCATGAAGGATGTTCTCTATGACAAGCAGAGTTTGAAGGCAGGGATAGAATTTTGAACTGCTTGCAGCTGTTGCTTTTCTTATGATATAAGTCGATGAGATAACATTCTGCTGTGCTGCTTTTTTCTTCTTCAAGGATGTTCAACTACGGAGAGTTCAAGGCAGATGATGATCAAGAGCAGCATTTATCAGAACTTAACAAGAAGGTGGAAGACGTCTACCGAAATTGTATAGGTGACAATGAAGCAAATATCAGGTGAGTAAGATAAAACAAACTGTGGAGGTTTGAATGTGTAATGTAAGTCCTCTTGTCTCTCTAGTCAAAGTACCTCATTGTTAAAGTCCAGGTTTTCTGATGAAGTGATTAGTGATTGGAATTTTATTTTTAAAAAATAGATCTTCTGTTTTCATCTGTCAATCATCCTCTTTACAGAACTTTTAGCTTTTTTTTTAACAGGAAAGGTTGCATCGTTGAAAGGTTTAGGAGTATCTACAATTATAATTAATTAAAAAGCTTGAGTTTGTGATGCAGAGAGGTAGCATCACTGAAAAGATGCAAGTTTCTCCCCCATCTTCAAAGTCACATGGTGGATGAATTAACCCGTGGTAGTTTTTGAAGAAGATCTCTTTTGTTATTAAAGTCTTAAATAACTCAAATATTGTTATCCTTATCTCAGAAGGGCTTACTTATTCTCTCCCTGTTCTGTACCATAAGGTGCACCAGGCAGAGAGAGGTTGACACCATGCTTGTCTGTCCCTGGCCACTTCTTCTTGCTTTGATACACCCAGGCCGTGGGTGATTGCTTCATCCCCGATCTGACACCTATAACTGCCAGTTGGCCTATCTGTTCTTCTTTCTCCATTTCATCTCCATACCATGTCTGATAGGACACTCTTGTCTGTCATTTTCAAAACATGTCTCAAATACCTCCATGTTCTATTTTTAATGAAAGAATAGTTTACATCATCAGGAAAAAAAGGATCAATATTTTATAGCTGTTGGAAGTTGTTATGGTATGATGAGTCTGTTGCCATCAAAGTTTGTAAGTGGATGGTTGGCGGGTGCTCTGGTGTGGTTCGCTCTTTCTTTCCTATCAAACAAATGTCGTCTTTATCTTTCCTCCTTTTTTTTGTCCCCTTTGTATGTTACTCTCTATAAACACCTCTTATATTTGGCACAGATTTCATCTATTTATATTGAAAGTGTCATGAAAATCATTCTAAAACTAAAGTAAAATAGTTGTTACATTTTAAAGAAATTAAATTATGTTGCTTCTTTCTGTTGACAGCACACTACAGATGCTGACCAACATTGAGAACAGGTTAGAAGAATTGTTTGAGATGATTGAAACTATGCCACAGGACAAGGTGGAGGCCGCAGAAAAGGTGACAGCGTTGTTGTTGTTGTTGTCATTGTTGTTGTCTTTGTTGTTGTTGCTGTTGTTGTTGTTGTTGTTGTTATTGTTTATTGTCTTTGTTGTTGTTGTTGTTGTTGTTCTTTATTGTCTTTGTTGTTGCTGTTGTCTTGATGTTGTTGTTGTTGTTGTTGTTGTTATTGTTTTGTTTTTGTTGTTATTTTTGCTACTCTTTATGTCATGAGTCCAGTGGCTCATAAATATTCTCCCTTTAGTGCAGTTCAGTGTTGTGGTATGTTCAGCTTTGCTACTGCAATGGACGATACAATTTTTCTGATGCTGTATGTGGTTGTCATAGCACCTCTTCTTTCTTTCTTTTTCATGGATGGTTGGAGGGCACCATTGGCAGGTCCTACTTCTTTGCTTTCCTTCTGTTGTTTCTGCCTGTCTATTTGACCTTTACCCTGCAATAAAGGACTCTTGTTATGTTGGTGTGCTTTTTTTCACTCAAACCCAAATGTGCGGGGTGGTTGGCGGGTGCTCTGGTGTGGTTTGCTCCTTCTTTCCTATCAAACATCTATCGTCCTTATCTATCCTCCTTCTTTTTTGTGTTTGTTACTCTCTCGTAACACCTCTAATCTTTGGCACTTATATGACGTTATTGTGTTGCAAGTGCCGTAAAACTCTTACTAAAACTAAAAAACTCAAATGTCTTGTAGGCGGTTTCCGGATGTTCTGAAGAGGTTTACCTCCTTCTTTCCTATCAAACATCTATTGTCCATATCTGTCCTTCTTTAATTTGTATGATACTGTCTAGAAACACCTAATTAAAGTCTGGCGCTCATATGACCTATTTGTGTTGCTTATGCCATAGAACTCTTACTTATGCAGTCAATACTGCTCTAACGGGCACCTGTCCAAGATAATCACTTGTACAAAAAACACTTCTTACTCCCCCCCCCCCCCCCTGTCTTACTTTTTCCCAGCACTTAATGGCTGCTATTGGTTCGATGTGCTCTCTTTACTCAAACAAATGAACAAATGACACCGTCTAAGATGTCCCCTGTCTGAGACTACTACTTTTCTCCTTAACAATGGGAAGCCTTCTTGGACAATTTTGACAGCACAAAATCAAACTCTTTCTTTTTCATTCCTTTTCCAGGCCAAAGACAAGGAGAGGAGGTTGAAGATGAGGGAGGAGAAGATGGAGCAGCTGAGGATTCACCAGGAGGAGCGGGTGAGGCGAGCACTGGAGAGAGCAAAGGCAGAGCCCAAGAAACAGGTGAGGAAATCTCTTCTCTGTCCATCTCACTGAGGCCAGGAGGCTGTCATTTAATGATTGGTAGGATTATGCAAGTAAAGAAAAGAAGAGCTGAGCTAATTTTTTGAAAATCAGAGAGGAAAATGATAAATTACTCTTTTGTATGGTAGAACATACGCACACAAAAACACCCACACAAATAGACTGGCACGCAAATGTGTGTACATGCACACACACACACACCCACACACACATGCACACACACACACACACACCCACCCTCAAACACACACGCACTCATACACACAGAAGCTACCACTGACACCTTCGCGCATTCTATCAAAAATACACATTCTTTGACACTCACACTTATACGCTTAATCACACAAACACACATGTTAAAATATGAGCACAAGCATGCCCTTGAAAGTAGAGATAGAGAGAGAGAGGGGGGGGGGGGAAGAAACAAAGAGCTCAGTGGAGAGAGAGCAAGAGTCTTTATAGAATAGTTGCCCTTCGCTGGAGGGTGCCACAGACACCAAACTTTACCCATGGGTCAAATAAAATTTTGTCATAATTTCCCTTTCAGACGGGCAAGAGACTGGTGTTCAGGTCCAAGCCCCCAGAGCTCAAGAAGAAGGAGGATGAGGGAGCAGACCAAGCCAGCAGGGAGGAGGAGGAGCTGCAGTATTATTTCGCCTGGTAACCTACGCCATCGTGCCTACCACCGCCATAGACGTTTGTGTAGCCTCCTACGCCATCACCATTACCGCCGTCTTAGATGCTCGTATTTTCTGGGAGTAGCCTGCGGATGAATAAAAAAGAAATAGATACAGATTATCTCAGCAAGTCCACTTGTTAAACCCAAGGGATTAGATATGGTCTAGAAGGTGGATTACTACAGATTTCTCAACATTGTAAATGTGCTTTGCTACTTAAATATTCGTGAGTTAGCTTGACAAAAATCTTTTGATTATGAGCCGAACTCTAATCGTTTTTTTTTCCTGAACTTTGTCAATAATGATATTTTCACAGAGGATTGAAATGTGGAAGTGTAGTTCTCTTGGTTTAAAAGTTGAGGAAAAGACAGTGAATACTGTACTTACATGATCGGAGAACTGCACTGTAGCTTAGCACATTACCAGTCTTTAGTCACAGTGCAAAGACTTGAACTCATGCCTTGTGGTATTGGTCCATGACATGTTCAAGATTTATCAAAGAACCCGAATCTTTCTCTCGTGTAGTTGGAGCCCACCAAAACACTCACACTTCACATGTCTCTACACAAAGCTTATGTTTTAATTCTTTCCCATTTCCCGAATACTAACCCCACTGGGTCTTCGGATAACAGATGTACAGGAGTGAGATGAACAGCTTTTGTCCTTTGTAAATTTTTACACTTTGATTATACACCTTTCTGTTTACGCTGAAATTTATGAGATCATTTACCTATAAGTTTGAGACTTGTCCAAATTCTGGAAAGTTTCATAGAGGCATGCTGGTTTTTATTCTTCATAAGACTTATACCTAGTAGGTTTACTAAATAAACAGTGTACAATTTTGGTGAAAACTGTCTTTGTTGTTTCTGTCAAAAATTATTTGTCTTTGAAGTGTTTGAAATAAGCGTTTCATTTCTGAAATTAAAGTTGAAACAAATTATCTTTAAGCTTCAAATTTTGATGTTGGTAAGGAAGGTTTTGTCGTACATGAATATATGCAAACATTGCTTAGATAGTGTCCGTGGCACCATCTAACCACCTGCTCTATAACTTTTCAGTTTTTGCAGAGAGATTGACCTAGAATTCTGCTCAGTCGGCTGATCTGGGTTGGTCTATTTTTTGGTTTGTTTTTGGCTATTTTTCCTCTGAGATCAACGAGCCCCATTTTCACAATAGAGCGAGCACAGGTTTTATGGTTTTTAAAATTTTTATATAGGTATTGTTACATTGTCACAATTTAGATCATTTAGTACAGGTGGTGGGCATCGACCGTGCCTGTCAGGGCCTACCCTGGCTGAGAGGGATACAACATCCCAGCAGAAAGGCTCATATACTTTATAAAAATCCTCCCTACTTGGGAAATAAACTCTGGTCGCCTGTGTGCAACAGTGAAGCACCTAATAGCTACACTAAAGATGCCTTTGTGCCCAGGCTTCCGAATTCGACTTTAGCAAATTGTAACAGTATCAGTAAATGTGTTATGCCAACATCAACATAATCTGGTTCATTGGAGCAGAAATCAGGACTGGGCGCGCATTGAGTGATCTATTGCGACCCTAACATGAGGACAATGGCTTTATATCTTTGGAACTTAACCAGATCCGTTAGGATACACAACACCCACGTTGCCTGACAAGTGTGACTGCCAGGATAAAACAGTCCCACCACCTCCCCTTTGTTTTTGGTAAGTGTTTTAAGACGCTCGCAACTGCATAAGGTCAAATGAACGTGCGGAACACATTAAACATTTTCAGTTGATAGGAAATTTTGAATTTTGCCCGTTGTGTGTAACTGCTGTTGCCTCAGAACTATTAATGTCCAAAGTCACTCTTTATTAATGTACACTTAAGAACTATTTTGTCCAAAGTCACTCTTTATTAATGTACACTTAAGAACTATTTTGTCCAAAGTCACTCTTTATTAATGTACTCTTCAGAACTATTTTGTCCGAAGTCACTCTTTATTAATGTACACTTCAGAACTATTTTGTCCAAAGTCACTCTTTATTAATGTACACTTAAGAACTATTTTGTCCAAAGTCACTCTTTATTAATGTACACTTAAGAACTATTTTGTCCAAAGTCACTCTTTATTAATGTACACTTAAGAACTATTTTGTCCAAAGTCACTCTTTATTAATGTACACTTCAGAACTATTTTGTCCAAAGTCACTCTTTATTAATGTACACTTCAGAACTATTTTGTCCAAAGTCACTCTTTATTAATGTACACTTCAGAACTATTTTGTTCAAAGTCACTCTGGGTGGTCGGCGGGTGCTCTGGTGTGGTTCGCTTCTTCTTTCCTATTAAACATCTATCGTCCTTATCTTTCCTCCTTCTTTTTTGTGTTTGTGTACTCTCTTGTAACACCTCTAATCTTCGGCACTTATATGACCTTATTGTGTTGCAAGTGCTGCAAAACACTAACTAAAACAAACAAAGTCACTCTTTATTTAAGTACACTTTGGACAAAATAGTTCAGAGGCGATGACGTATAGGTGTGAACATATGGTTGGGTGCATGTGTGTCTGTGTGTGTACATGTGTCTATGTGAGTGTGCGTGTGTACATGTGTCTATGTGAGTGTGCGTGTGTACATGTGTTCTGACATATAAAACAAAGAAGATATTGTTAAGTCAGAAACAGAGTGACAATAAAAGCAGGAAAATGTAGAAAGTGCAGACCACATCAGCGTGCCAACCAACCATGTGGAACCAAAAATGATAATATTAAAGATACAAGAAATTTCTAATAGAGATAATAACAAAGATACAACAAGCTTGATATATAGCATATAGTTTCTTTATTGACTTGTGTGATTTATAATGTAAATGATTATATACAAGACCTATACAAATATGGTTAAAATAATGAGGGGAGATAAGTCTGGGCATTTGGTATGCACAATCCAACTGGACATATCTTGTGACAATGTACTCACATGGGCATACACACATGCACACGCACACACAAAAACTGACATGCACACACACATTCATAAACGCACACATATACACACACGCACACACAAAGGCATTGTATAATCTCAGGCATACACACACATTAAATAGTGATCAGTATTTGGTAACAAATAAGGCTACAAACATGTGTGTCTCACGTTTACAACCCCCCCCCAAAAAAAAACAACAACAACCCAACAACAACAACAAAACAACAACATGGCAAAAATAAAACATGTTGCATCATCAGTCAAACACATTTTTGATTATTAAATAGTCAACCACCGGAATTGTATTCTTTCTGGCATCCATCTTCACAACAGAGTCCCGACACAATGTGGTCCACGACCTCACACCCTTAAGCCAAAACCACCAGCACGACCAACAAAACTTTCTGCAACGGCAACACAAGACAGAACACACCTAGTCCATCCACCACAACACACAAGACTGTTTGTCAACACAACACAGCCTTTGTCAAATTAGAAAAAAATAAAAGGCATTAAAACAAATTACTTTACAAGTTTAAAATATAAAATTTTCAGATTTAAAATTTAAATTAAAAAACAAAACAAAAACAAACCAATTGATGAGAGCATCAACCGAAGACAGACATGCGTTTTGCAAAGCATCTGTTCAGCTTGAAACCTTGTTTTTGGAGAACAAATGAAGACTGTAATGGAGGACAAAATTTTTGTCAGTACCACTTCATTTTTTAACCCCCCCCCCCCCCCCCCCCGGACCAAATAGCAAAGGTAAAAGAAAACAGTAGATGAAGTGACTGTTAACACAATGGCTGAATCCTGAAGTGTAAGTTTAAGTAGATGATTTACGATTGGCACTTACTTAGTACCGTACATTACCAAATCCAAATGACACTGCTAAAATAAAACGGAAATAATATATAAGAGAAGAATAAGCAAAAGTTCTACGACAACATGACAAAATCAATGGCAAAAGACTGAAACAACTATAAAGCAACACCATCTATAGTTGCAGACACATTCTAAAACCATGACCAGTTAAGATCTTTTACAATAAAAATCTCTTTTTAAACTGTATATTTCCGACTTTGCAAGCATTGTTAAACACACATATCTCTTTAAACATGTATTTTAGTGTTTAAACATGTATGAAATCAGCCCGATTTTTTTCCCCAAAGAGACTATACAATCTCCATAAACTCATACTTGTATATTCAAAAATGGTCAGATAATAACGTTGTTCCACTCACTCACTAACAACTGTTTCTTTCAAAAGGGTCAAAACATTTCCAAAAAATAGTCATCCCTACCGCCTCCCCTAATAGATATTTCAACACATCTTTCTAGATATTTCAACACATCTTCTGGAGGCAAAAACTAAAATGTTTCCCAGTAGGCTTAACGAAAATTCAGAGGCAAATCTAAATATACGAGACAAGAGTGGACTTGGCTTGGCATGACTTGGCACTTGAAGGTTCATTACATACAGTACCATATAGATAAAGGCATACCTCTGTACATATTCATACAAACAACACATTCTTTAGCACACAAATACACAAACAGACACACCCATACATATCAGGACACGTCAGTATGTACACACTATCAAATTTCTCTAGACACACAAACACCCATACACCCTTGTGCTCGCTCACACTCACACAACTTCTCCCCACATTTCTGCCTCACATATAGTCCCACCCACAGGCTGATCAAGATAACCAAGAAAAATGAAATACAATCCGAGTTCTCTTCTAATACTGTAGAACCGTATAGGAAATGTACAGTTACAAAAGGAAGATAAAAGTCATTTGTTCGTAGGTTTACAAAAGAAAAGTATCAATGATAAAAAAAGGATGCATGCACACGAGAAACAAAAAGGGTTTTCTTAAAGAAAAAAAATTGAAGAAAAACAAAAAACAAAAAAAACAAACAAAACCAACAAAGAATAGTGAGAATCATTGTGAAAAAGAAAGGCACTTCAAGTAGGAAAACTAAATACCAGAGACTTATTCTCCACAGTATGCTGTAGTAAAAACCATAATTCTCTTATCCATAGGTTGTAATTTTTTTCATAATCACCCCCCTGCCCCACCCACATTCAAACACATGCACAAAACAAACACATAATTGAACCTTAAACAAAACCCAGTGAAAATCATACACCCCTTAGGTCACTGGAAATTTAAGCCCCCCCGCCCCCCCCCCTCCCTTAAAAAATCCAACCAACAAAGAGGGTACGCGAATAAATATATTGGTGGGGGTAGGGGTTGTTTATGAAGAAGTGCACGTTTGCTTCATTCATCGTCTTGACCACGGCGTGCGACAGCAAAATGTGTTCTATTACAGCCAGTGACAACCATGACAGGGCGCTGTGATATGTACAGGAGGGGCTCAGCTCAGGTCAAAAGTCATCCTAATCAACTAACAAGATGTCACCTAAATGACTGCAAAAACTGGTTGAGTTCCACTTTTTGTCATCATCTCTGTATCTTTGTAGTGTTTTTCTTTAAGTAGGTGTTTTCAGCATCCCCATCCATACAATTAAGATCATGTCATTTCTGTAAAGGATTTAATAAATACCAGAATAAAAAATCAGGGAAATTGGTGGATAAAGTCACAAACGACAACAAGATCAAGTTGCTGTTTTTCAAAGACGACTATTTTGAGAGAAAGAGACGTCAAAGTTTGAACGATATTACCTTCGCTGACCCCAAGAACACTGGTGTACTGCTCCTCAATAAATTGGTCCAAGGCAAGAAAGGCATTGAATAGTTGAAATATTTGCAGTTATCTTTCACACTGAAAGAAAACTGAAGGGTAGAATTCAAGTAAAAACTCTTTACTGAACTACCAATTATTGGGTAAATCTATTTATTCCAAGCTCCAGCAAGAAATAGCCCTGTATGCTTTTTGAGCCTCCTTTTGAGCTCCGGTGGGGACGAAAACTTTTTGTGGAGAAAATATCAGCCTGAACTACTATGAGAGGTTGTTTTTTTCACGAGCTGCTTTGTTGAATTCAATTGTGCTTCACCGTAAGTCACCATGACAACGGTCACATCTCTCCAGGACTAGTTCAGGGGATAGAAACACTGAAAAGGAGAGGAAGAGGCAGACCATACAAGAGAGTTCACTGAGCATCTATGTTTACGAGTGATCCTTTGTATGCGAGAGATACACCAACAAAGAGAGGCACAGAACATGCATAAGAGTGGCTGTGAACTACAGAGATAGAAGGAATTACGTTTTTGCACTAGTGAAAGGTCATAAGTCATTGAATCACAAATATAGGCCTCAAGAAGAGGAGAATGGTATACTATGATTAAGAAGAAGCATGTTTGGTGTCTGTGTAATGTTTAGGGTCTTTTTTTATTGTGGACGGGGAAGAATGAGAGAAATAGAATGTTCAGTATGGCCATAATGTGATAGGGAGGACAGACGATATGATTTTCTTAAAAGTCGAAAGGTTCAATTTGCGTCCCAGACGTTATTCAGACCAAAACCCCATAGGTAAACAAACAATTGTATAAGACCCTTGACCTTATAATAATGATAATTGCATTTATTTAGCGCATTTCCACACTCTACAGCATGATTTCTGCGCATAACAACTATTTCTACCTTGTGTGACAACATGACAGGACTTCCAGCTTCAATCACTCACATCGTGAACACACTACAAAAATTGGCAGCAAACGTCCAGCTAACAGCCGCTTGAGTAAGAAAAAGCTTGCCAAGCTATCACAGAGGCTGCCCACATACCACGGGCAGCAGGAGACCAAAAAAAAAAAAGCAGCAAAGAATTCTTGTACCAAATACTACACATCATAGTAATGTAAAAAAGTATGTCAAGCATTTACAGCCGCATCATAAGACACAAATTATTACTTTCTGGGCTCGACCGGTCCAGTCTCCAACAATTGTTGATCTGCATAGCTTTAAGTTGTGTATTTGTATTCGTGCGTGTATAAACAGTGCTGTGTGACTCGGACGGTCCACCCAAAAAATGCATTGACGAGACACAAAGTGGGAGCTCTCTGCAGGAGGAAGCTCAGCTCCACAAAGACAGATACCATGAAGGAACTTTCTACGTTCATCTCTGAGAATAGATAGGGGTTGGTTGCAATAAAATAGACAGGGTTGGGCACAATGTTGCAGAGTCCAGAAACGCTCATTTCAACATCACAAGAAGGGTTGCGTAAAAGCCTCATCGCATGAAATTCACATTGGACATTTCGGGCACAAAATCTTTCTTTCACATGCACACCCAAGCACGTACGCACAGACTGCACATGCTCGTGAGCCCAAACACACAAACACAGACTGAGAGACTAACAAACCACATCTTGCCTGAAACATACAACATAAATTTCTTGTGTAGAGGCTTCTCTACTATCTTGAGATTTTCTCATCCAGCCTCTAATAATTTCAACAGTTTATTCTTGTTTCAACAGAAAAGAAAGATTTGGTTCTATTTATGGGCAAAGAGGATCACCTGCTATTAATTAATGGCCCATTTGGATATACATGTAGGTGGACGATTTGAGAATTTCAACCTCCAAAAGGTGCCAAATAGGTGTTAGATATAAAAAAGTTGACATGCCCTCGTCTACGATAAAACTACCTGCTCTAAAAGACCCACACTTTCCTCCTCTACAATGGGCGGCTGTCTTAGACATTTTTTGCAGTATTTATTCATAAATAGATTTAGAATTCTAAAAAACCGAAGTAAATGTCAGACTTGATCAGTTAGTGCCCAATACCATCACCTTATCAACCTGGGACCTCTTTCTCCATACAACTACAACATTTCAAGTGAAAAAATACAATAAGGTCAACTGTACATTATTAAAAGCAACAAAAACTGTGACTCGCATCTTCATAAAATCACAATGTTCACGAGATGATGTGTACAGACTTGTTCAATCTCTCCACCACAACCAAAGCCTTTATGAAAAACGTCAATTAGTTCTTTAACAATTTCTTTCCCACTGTACTTTCTCTCTTTCATCCCATTCCCTTCAAAAAGAAGTTTTGTGGATATTCTTTTGAATCTTTCTTCATCATGATCAAGGAGAAATAGCTCAAAGATAAAAACAAATGCAGGAACCACTTGGAATTAAGTAACGTCATAGACTCATTAGTTTGGAATGACTGTATTTAAAACAGGAAAAAAAACTACCAGTGTCAATACATTGAGAGAAAAATAAACACATGCGAGGCGAGTAAGTTACTGCAAGACCTGAAGCACGGGGACCCATAATTAAAGGAGGGGGGGGGGGGAGGCATTCGGAGTACTAGGCATGGACTAACCAAATGTCGTTCCCTAGATAAATGTAGATATTTTAAGTCCCCATCGACACAATTTAGACAATTTACAATTCTCTCAAAATAGAAAGCTATTTTACTTTCAAATTCTATCACAACATAATCTTTATGTCTTCAAAATAAGCAGCTCCAAAAGCTCACCTATCCGAGAAATGTGCGGATGGAGTGAATAACCACTTCTAACAGACTGTACACATCATTCTGAATTTTGGGCACAGAACCAAACAATAAACCACATCCACCTGTGCTGCTGGCAAGGAGAAATATTTTCCCACAAAAACAAAACAAGACTCAAGCTCACAACAGTACTCATAACAAAACTATCTGCGTAAGTCTACATACGTATGACCTCAATCCAACGTCAAGGTCACGAGTAGGACAACATTTTTCAGCGAGGTCATTGTGACCAATCACACGTCAGGCTGCTGAGAAAATTCCTGAGTCTAAAATACCATACCCATCATCATAGAATTGTTCAAATTCAGTTTATAAACAACAACAGACAATGTTCATTATAACACAGTGACAATCTACAAGGGGGAAATAAAATTAAACTAGTGTTCTCTGCACAAAACTTTCACTGTCACAGTCGATAAAATTATGTATAGTCGGGAATATGAAGCAGAGAAAAAATGTACAAACTTTACAAAGCAGAGACAGTCAGACACACTAGGAATATCGCCAACTCTGCATTTGCCGCACACAAGTTTTTGTACACTTTCGGTGGGTCTACAGGGTATACGGGACAGACGATGACTTGGCACATGCAAACCTCGACCACGCACTGCCTGTCATTTCTTGACTCTCCTGACCAACCAAACACATGTACACAAGGGTTATACAGTCGAACCTGCTCTAAGAGACAAACGCTTTCCACCTCAACATTGGGCAGTTGTCTTAGACATTTTCTACAGTATTTATTTAAAAATCCAGTCCGAAGAGAAAGACCCAATATTTCCTTTATTACAGTTTGTTTCTCTTAAGGTCAAAGGTCTATGATACTGGTACAGGCTTGTAGTGCACCTGTCCACCTGACAATGGCTACAAGTCATTAGAAAAAGAAAAGGACAATGGAGACACTGACAGAAGAGGAAGCAATAGAACACATCAGAGCATTTACCAACCACCCACTCAATATTGAAACAGCAATTGCTGGTAAAAGGCCACCCCAATACCCCCAAAAGTATAAAGCATTTAATAAAGGCTCAACAGACATTAAGGAAGAACTTTTATGGAAATCCGCTGATCTGCCAGTATCATTTGATCATTGAAGAGTCAATCAGCCCTGACCACCCCAATGTTCCACATAAAGTGAGCGATCAAGCAAATATTTTTTTCTCATTCCCAAAAATTACTTTCGGCCCTTATAATTTTGTGGTCAAATTTTGCCAGACTGTGAACCATGAACGACTTGAAACATTTTCTTTTCGCCTTTGACATCAAGATAAAAAAACCCCACCTTTTAGAATAAACACATCTTTTCTCACAACCAAATCTGTAAGTAGAGTGACAAAGGACACATCACTAACAAAGGTAAAAAATGTGGAAATTTCTCCATGTGGTCTTATATATTCACTGATAATGTCACAACTGTTGAACATGAGAACGTGTGAACCTTCCACAGGAGATTGTAAAACAAGAAATGTAATTCCACAGAAAAATTATAATTATTTAGGAAGAAGGTTGCTCCGAAAGCTAATCAAGGCTGACAGGGACACAACATTACTGCAGATAAACTGACAGACTGGATTTAAAATATCTTCCCATTTGCGACTCAAACTCGCTTCCATCAGAGGGGATTAACAAAAAAAAGCACTTTTATTTTACCAACCGAAAACTGCATAGAGCGCATCTGCACAGAAGTACAACAATACAGCAGAGATTTACTTTGCTTGGATACTAATTTCAACATCACCTCTACTTGCCTCATCTTTTTGGTCTAAAAATAGAGCCTCTCTACCGTCGCCAGAAAAATCAACATCATCAATAGGAGACATCTATTACAAATAAATAAATAAAATAAGAAGAAACAAAAAGAGAACAAGGACAGTTTGCACAAGGACTATAAGTAAAATGATCAGTAACTGTAAAAGATCTCGATTCACACCAAATTGCTGGTAGATCCCCTTGGTAATGCTGTTTTGCCTCCACCGCACTTTCACAACCTCTTATAAATAAACGAAATAGAGAGGCAGACTGAAATGAACAGTTCATCAACCAAGGAACAAGATAAACAGTTTTTAAAAAAAGCAATGTATTCTGTAAAGTTCGGCTGGGGGACCCAAATTCCCACTGAAATACATCTTCAACAGAAGCAAATATATTAAATTTCAGTAAATGTATTTCTGTAAACTTTTTGTTCAATGACACTGAAGGAATGCAGGGGCAGTCAGAGATAAGGACAAAGATGTGCGAGTTGGGTTGTGTGGTAAAATGTGGGAGTGAGTGTGCGTCACTTTATGTGTGTTCTCAAGTACGTTTGTATACATGACTGTATGTGTAGTATGTCCTGGAGCATGTGTGCGTTTGCTTCAAAGTGTGTGAGTGTGTGTGTGTGTGTGCATGAGAGTGTCAGTAAAACAATGTGCATGTGCATGATAAAACTGTGGGTACACTTGTTTGTACTAGAGTCTACCTGTGCACTACAAACTGAGTCACAGACTAGGCAGAGAGACTGCACAAGGCACTGTTTACATTACATTCAAGGACAACAAGGATTTATCTACAGACGGGAACACCAACAAAGAACATATACACATTCATTTGCACGGACAAATGGAACTCTTTGAATACCATTCAAAAGCGCTTGCTCACACAAAAACGTGTCGAAATACACTCTCCCCCACAAAAAAAATTGGCTTACACACACACACACACACCCAACCACCCAAACACACACTCTTCTACACACACACGCACCCTCACACATACAGTTCTTACAGCATGTACTAACTGTCCTATTCCACATATATAACATATTCCTAAGCTACAGCAGCCCTTCAGTAGTTGTTGAACCTCAGCTGCTGCTGCGGAGGAGGGGGAGGCATGGACGACGACAACGACGATGATGCTGCTGGTGGCGGTGGCGGGGGAGGGTAGTTGCTGAAGTAGTCGTCGTTCTGCAGCTCTGGTGGTGGTGGGGGCAGCGACTGCTGCTGTTGTTGCTGCTGCAGCTGTCGTCTGGCCATGTGCGGTGAACTGTGACTGATGGGACCGTTGGGCACAGCTGGGATGTTGGGAGGGAATAGGCTGCCGGGGGACAGGCCAGTGGGGGAGGACGGGGGACCCTCTGGGGAACACACAGACAATGGTGGATGTGAAGGGGGAGGAAAGAATAAATGAAGAAGAAATAAGTTTGCAAGAAAAAAGACGAGCTGTACTAAAAAGAATGAGGGAAAACAGAGAAAACAGATTTGTAGGGGGAAGGAAGGAAGATAGTAGGAAGTAAAAAAAGAGGAATTGTGCTAGGAAGAATGAGGGAACACAGAGACAACACAACGGATGTGAAGGGGGGAAAGAAGAAAGATAATAAAAAAGAAAAAAAGAGGAATTGTACGAGGACGAATGAGGGAAAACACAGACAACGGATATGTAGGTGGAGAAAGGAAACAATAAATGAAGAAGAAATAAGTTTGCAAGAAAAAAGAGGAGCTGTACTTAAAAGATAGAGGGAATGCACGGACAACGGATATGAAGGGGGAGAAAGGAAGATGATAAATAAAGAAAGAAAAAAATTGGGAGAAAAAGACAGGAATTGTACAAGGAAGAATGAGGGAACGCACACACACAATGGGTGTGAAGGGGGAGGAAGGAAAACGATAAAGGAATAAAATATAGGGAGAAAAAAAGAAGAACTTTACTAGGAAGAACAAGGGAACACAGAGACAAGGGTGTAGAAAAGAGGGAAAATAATAAAATAAACACAGAAGAAATGATAAATTTGGAAGAACAAAAGAGGAGTTGTACTAGGGAGAATGAGGGAGCGCATTGACAACAGATATGAAAGGGAGGAAGGAAAACAATATATGAAGAAGGAATGATGAGTTTGAGAGAAAAAAGAGGAGTTGTCATTGGAAGAATGAAGGAATGCAACAGCAATGAATATGAAAGGCGGAAGGAACACAATAAAGGAAGAAGGAATGATAAGTTTGGAAGAAAAAAGAGGTGTTGCGAGAGGAGGAAAGATGAAAAGCAAAGTCACCAACAGCATTTTGTTACAGCTTTATTGTCTTTAACTCTCTATGGATTTTAGTTTTAAAAAGTTGATCAAAGGCACAAAAGAAGTAAGATCCTGTCACCCATCTGTTCAAGTTCAGGAAGTTAGTTATTCTTAGTACATTTCTGCCTCTACCACCTTCTATTTGTGAGGCAGCGTGATGAAATCGGGGGCTCCTCAAAATAATGAAAGTGGAGAAACTGGCATTTTCCCACAGGTTTGGAAATTCTTATTGAATTTTTACCTTTTGGCTCAACACTTTTCATGTCCATTAAGGAACACACTTCTGCGTGGATTTTACCAAAAAAATGATTAAATGTAAAAATTTTTACATTTTCTGTTTCTACAGACTCTAAAGCTAAGGAAATAACTAAAATTTGGCGGCCATTTTCTCGCTAATTTTACCTCTGAAACCAAGCAACCCCACCTCCTTCAAACAACCAATATCTTGACCGGTACCAAAGATAAACGGATATTTTTTTGGGGATCAAAAGCAAGGCAAATGGACAGGCCTAATGATGATACCAATAACTCCATATGCCCTAAAACTGACCAGCCCCTGATTACACCACATCGTGACACATTAATTGTCCAGTGAGAGCAAACACTGGCAGCCCAACTCACCAAAAATGGGCGGTGGTTTGTTGGTCCTCCTCATGAGCAGCCTGACGGACGGTCCCCCGTTCTGAATGATCTCGATGGCCTCTGTGTGCGTCATGCTGTCCGTGTTGAAAGAGTTGATCTCTAGAATCTGGTCCCCGACACGCAGCCGTCCATCCATGTCCGCTGCCCCACCGTCTGCGATGCGCAGCACAAACAGAGGCATGGAGTTGAACTCGCGTCCTCCGCGGATGGAAAAGCCGAAGCCCCGAGAGCCGCGGTGAAGTTCCACTTGGTAGATCTCCCCGCTGTCGTCAGAGCCCTGTCACGAGAGAAAGAGAGAGATATGGTTGTAATGGAAACATTGGGTCTTTTCTTTTCCTTTCTCTGCTTCTATAGTAACTGGTTTACACCCGAATTAACATCATTTATTAGATCACTTATGAAGCCAGCCGCTTCAACCTGCTTGTGAGGTGAGGGACACTTGAGGGGGGGTGTAAGTTGGCACATCATCCATAATAAAGATTGAACAGTGCAGATTTTCTTTTGAAAAATATGTCAAACCCATGAGTATTTTCGTGTATTTGGACACAAATATTGTCTTTCGCACTCAATAACTTGCTTGACACTCATTGTTTTAATCTTCACAACATCTAAAAACCAACAATATAAGAAACCACCTTACCTGGTTGCTAGGTGCTCTGGGTCTGCCCAAACCACCGGCCATGCCTGGCTGATTTCTGAAATAAATTAACAGGGGCAAATGAGAGCTCAAAACAAAATATGTACCACCTTTCAATTACAGTAAGCAAGTAACAAGTTTCAGCATTACATTCAATAGTAGAGAAAAACTAAATTATATCATATCAGGATGGGATAGGCACTATACTACTGCCATCTAATATCAGTATTATAATTATTATAATTATTATTTGTACAGTTTTTGACAGCATCGTTCAAGAAACCTCAAGCCCCTTATTTTCAACTCTACCCAAACTTCCACAAGTTCTGAAAAGGACATTAATAGAGCCTGAATAGGATTTGAGCACAAACCTTTCCCAAGAGAGAATGTTTCCCGACACATCTGGTCTGTCTCCTGCTGATCCTTGAGAGCTCTGACGGAAGAAAAATCAGTGCAAAAACTGAGTAAAATAATCATGAAATTTGAATGTTAAGATTTCATCGAAACGTTTTTGATCATTTTGAAAATGATCCAAAATGAAAAAGCATTCCCAATAGTATAAAAAAGGTCTCTGCTTATTGACAGATTGATCAAGGTGACCTGAAATCACAGTGTAATGTGGAAAATCTGATTCTTCTCTCAAATAAATAATTATTCATCAAAAATGACGGTAAAAACATTGTTATACTCAAGAGAGTAACAGTCATGTTGCTTCACTTTTCTTTCACCATTTGTCTTCCAAATTTCAAACTGTACAAAGGTAAAGCATCATCAGAGTTCGAATTAAAGAGAAGAGTTAAGATGCTCAGAAAAATTAAAGCAAGCGTTTTGAAAAGGAAGATTTGTACATACCCGTTGGGATGTTGTGCTTGAATTGTCATCTGAAAGAATAAATAACAAGAAAGTAGAACTATGTTAGTATTTCAAGGCATTACAAATTAAAACAAAAGTCAACCATTTGAGAACTCTAAAAATATATGAAAAACATACTGATATAATCTAGACGATAAAGTGAGATACAAATTATACAGACACAAAAATATACAAACAGACTGAGAGCCTTCAGCTTAGAGAGAGAGAGACAGACAGACAGAGATATAGATAGATAAACAGATAAAGAGACAGAGAAAGAGAGACACGAAGCCAGACAGACAAAAAGAGGCAGAGGCAGGAAGAGATAGATACATAAACTCATACAGAGAGGGACAATCACACATACGGTACGCACTCACACATACTGAGAGAGAGACACAGAGAGAGAGAGAGAGAGAGGGAGGGAGAAAGAGAGAGAGAGAGAGAGAGAGAGAGA
>NW_004797927.1:60404-66146 GCF_000002075.1 Aplysia californica | reverse complement strand
AGAGAGGGAGGGAGAAAGAGAGAGAGAGAGAGAGAGAAAGAGAGAGAGAGAGAGAGAGAGAGAGAGAGAGAGAGAGAGGGAGAGCAAGAGAGAGAGGCAGGGACAGAGAAATAGAGACTGAGACAGAGAACAAAGCGAGAGTGAGAGAGAGATAAAGAGATAGAGAGAGAGACAGAGACAGATAAAAAAAACAGACACACACACACACACACACAGAAAACTGACCAGGAGGAGGCCCCACAGTGAGAGCCACGGAGAAGCCAGAGTCTTTGATCAGGCTGACCACATCCTTGTGGTGCATGTTGGACGTGTCCACCCCATTCACCGCCAGGATCCGGTCACCCACATGCAAACGACCACACCGGGCAGCTGGGCTGTTCTCCTGGATATGGCCTGAGGGAGGGAGAGAAAAACCAAACGTGAACACCACTGAGCTTACTACATTTTCACTTTTGTTTGAGTAATGAGAGTCACATCCACATTAGTTGAGTAAAACCCTCTACTATAATATAAAAAAACTACCAAAAACATCCACATTATATTATAAAAAAAAACTACCAAAAACATCCACATTATATTTGCCAATTAGTACAAGGGAAAATCAAGATACAGTGTAGTTTACTTGTATTGTTTGAGGGAATAAGGAGAATCATGTAACCATGATAATGGTCTTATTCAGCAATGAAAAACTTGAATAAGGAAAAAGAGCAAAAAAAAGCAGTCTGTATTGTTTGTTTGAGTACGGAGACATACATTGACACAATAATAGTCACTGGGTGCCTGAAAAAAAAAGAAAGACAGACAGAAACAACAGAGGGAAAGAACAGAAATAGGAACTACTATTGGCGCCTTCCAACCACCCCGTCAAACAAACAATGACAAGAAATTACACTTCTTTCATTTGTTTGGAAAATGTTAAGGAATGTTGCTATTGTTTCATGTTGAATAATGATGTCTCCTATTCAGTTTCTTAGATTTAAATACATGTAAATACATGTACTTTCGAAATAAACCTATTTGATCAACGCCTGGGCACTGCACCCTCATCCTACCTCACACACAAATACTAATCAGTCTTCTGCCTAATGAATTAATTTGCTGGACTGTCCTGTTCAAGAATTTTTAATGGAGAGAGAGAGAGAGAGAGAGAGAGAGAGAGAGAGAGAGAGAGAGAGAGAGACAGAGAGAGAGAGAGAGAAAAGAGAGGGGGAGAGAGAGAGATACTTAGTTAAGAAAATGGAAGCTCCGTTCTTAGTTAAGTCCTACTAAAATCCTGATAGAGATTTCAACATTTAAAAAAAATGACAACAGTATAAGCTTTTCATCTGAATAGTTATCTGGTGCAAAACCAAGACTACATACTGCAATTAGAATACAGTAGTCATACGGAAAGTTACATCCCAATTTCAAAGGTGTGCGAGTGTGTGTGTAAGTGTGTGTTGTACATAAATATACACACACACACACATACATATACTATACAAATGTGAGTGTGTGTGTGAGTGTGTGTGTGAGTGTGTGTGTGTGTGTATGTATGTTTATGTGTGTATGTGTGTCTGTTTATGTGCGTGTGTGTTTTTGTGTGTGTGTGTATGTGTAAGAGTGTATACATATATATACAAAAACATATAATAATATATAAAAAGATATACATGTGTATAATATAATATAAATAACTGAATTAATAACACATATTATAGCTGAACACAGTAGTCGGCACACAACAGAAGGATGGGCCCAGAAACAACTGGCATTTGGCATGCAGTAGCGACTGAGATGACAACAGTGTACGTCCAAAGCCTGGAGTGTGGCCAGCTCTAGGGCAGCTACACACACACTGACGTCATCAATCCATTGACAACTCATGCAGGAAAAACCAAAATACAAAACCAAATACAACGGCTCGAGAAACCAAAAGATCGACTGAAAAGGCACACACTTACAACAGACCAGGCTAAATACGAATAATACGGCTAAACATAAATAACACAATTTTGTGACAAATAAAAATACAATGAAAAAACCCCAAACCAGCAACAAAATAAAAACATACCCCCCCCCCCCCAAGAAATGTGGTGCAACCACCATTACACAATAACACAACTTCTAACCTAATACAGGAGGCCGGCTGTTTTGACCCTGCCCATCACAGTAAACACAGGACGCGAGGGATACGACATCCTATGGAGATACTCAATAGAACAGACTTCCCCATTTAAGAATTGAACTCACACATTCTGTGTAAAACGGCAAACAGCTTAGCCTTAGACCAAAAGACACCGGTAAGGATGAAAGAATACTGCTAATTCATTTGTCTAAATATACTCCAAAGAAACAATATGGGAAGAAGTTTCGGTTTTTAAAAACCCGAAAACCAAAATATGTATAGTGTGATTGTTCGAATACATATTTTTTCCTACGAAAGGTGTTTCGGGAAAAAAAGTACAGAAACATGGTGAAGACTAAAATTGAAAAAAAAATTTAATCCAGTTGGATACATAACGGAATAGTACCTTAAAAAAGAACGAGTATCAATAGATACTACAGTAATAGTGAGATATCAAAAGTAAAAAAAAACACCCAACATTGTCACTCCCCCAGAAAAAAACAGAACAAAAAAACAACCTCAAAACAACAACTCAACTACACCAGAATCGAACGTTTGAAACATATTTCAATGATCTGGTTCTTAAGAAACAACCTTAAAATAAATCTTTTTAAAAAAGAACTGCACAGAAACGAAAAGGAGGAAGAAGCCAAGGTACAATATCTACAGGTCCACTCCACTCAATCATGCCGGGCAACACAAACTAAAGAACATCCAAATAAGAGGGAAAGAAAGCCAACACGTTCATAATATGGACTGAAATCACAAAATGAGTCACGAAAATGTAAATATGTGAACTAAAAAAACACCAGAAACTGAAACAACAACAATTGAGAATATAAAACAAAACAAAACTAGCAGAAAGCAAGGGGGGCGGACATCTTGGTGTGAAATAAGATGATTAATGTGGATGTGTATCTTTACTTGACCTATCACACAGACACACACACACACACATACACACAGACACATACACAAAGACAGACACATGCGCACACACACACACTTACTACAGAAAACCCTAATATTCTTTGTTTGACTAACCAGAAGCACATCAACACAGTAATGGCCATTTAGTGCTGGGAAAAAGGAAAACAGACAGACAAACAGACAGACGAACAAAAACAACAGAAGGAAAGTAAAGAAGTAGAACCTACCAGCGGCGCCCACCAGCCACCCGCAACTTACTACAGAAAACCCTAATCAATGTCCCCACCCGGGTACCACAGACAACCCTAGTTAATTAACTCTGCGGTTAAGTAAAGGAGGCTGTTAGCTCTGGGGAGAACACCATTAAAGCGGGGGAGGGGATGGCAGCACCAGAGTGGGAGTGAGGGGAGTTGGGTGGTTGGGGGGGGGGGGGCAATTATTGGTAACTAAAAATAACGGCACATTATTCACAGTGAGTAGAGAAAACACAAACAACAGGTCATTACGACGACATTAGGGAAAACCAAACGGCAATAAACGACGACGACGATGATGAGGACGATAATAAAAGAAATAATAATGATAATAATAATAGTGACGGAAGAGGTGAAAGCTATGAACAGAACGGTATTATGATCACACAGTGACCCCAGGGCTTGCAAATGAAGCTCACCGATCCAGGGGCAGAGAAGCGCTTTCTCTGAGGCCTGATGTGGGTCATGGCCATCTGAAATATGTGGCCAGTGGCAGGTCAAAAATAAGAAATGATCCATGGACAGGAATGAAACAAAAACATACTTTAAAAAAAAAGCAACAACAACAAAACAAAACAAAACAAACAAACACACACACACATTCACATACAAAACCACCAACAACGAAGGACCATCTGAAAAGTGAGGGACGTCAGAAATACAGAAACAAAACAAACACACATAAAAAACCATCAATGACGGATGAAAAGAGAAGAAAGATGCACACCCTGTTACTAGGCTAAAGAATTGATCTACTGCATTTTCGAACATCGATACTGCGGCATGACTTAATTTAAAAAATCTAGACAAAAGCTAAAAAGTCTTGGCAGAAGGAATAATATATAATTACATAATACTAGTTCATAATGAATAAAAGAAGGCACAACAGTACTGCAAGATTCACAAACAGCCACCCCCAAGGGCGCTTCTCTCGAACTATTAAAACAAATACAGCAACTAATACTAATGCTAACAAGACTACACTACAGAAACTTTTCTGGGTCCTAGTTCAGGGTACGTCAGCGTAATGACAGCCATATTTCTTCGTCAATGAACAAATTATACAAAACTCACAACAGAAACATTGATAAGAAGTAGTGGTACCAGACCACATCAGAGTGCCCATCAACAACTCTTAAAATAAATACACTGAGATGAGTGAGTCAGTGTTGCACGCAATTTCACACCCGTCTAATCACGATAGAATTACTTATGAGTGGTTGCCCCTTGCTTTTAAATCTTAGTATACGAAAGGCTTTTCCATCTCTGAACGCAGCCAATTTTGTAATCTAATTTTTCGACATCACAAACTTGCCTATATCTCCGTTCATATTTAACATTATATTATGTATAAAGTGAACACTAAACTGAGCAGAAATGAATGATCCTTGCAATGAACATACAGTTTTATAATAGATAAGCTGGATTTTCTGGGGTTTCATAGACATTTGTTATTACTATCAACAACCGAACAAAGTTGTGTGTCAGCGCAACTGGCATGTCGTACACCACTAGCAGATAACATTCTTCTCAGTCAGGACCGAGCCCGGTCAATGGACAGTTACGAAAACTTTTACTAGAACCAAAGTACAGAACATCCCATTCAGGGTTTGAACCAAAACACACTGGACCGTTGCCCAGCATGTTATCAACTGAGTTAAAAGGAGCACTCTCAGACGACTGAAATACGAAAAAGGAGTAGAACGTATCCATTTTGGCCTGTTTTCAACTTGCTTTTAAATCATTCAATCCATTTCTATGGCTCTTTGTTTATTATTCCGAAGTTTAAAAGCATATTTACATTCAAATATACAGAAGAACACAATTAGATAAATAGGTTAAAACATAAACATGCTTTTCAGTAAAAGATATTAAAAAAACCGTTGAGTCCATTTAATGACACCCCCCCCCTAAAAAAGAAGAAATTCACAGGTGCTGTTCGGACAACAGGTAATACGAATCTGGTTTGGAAGGGAGGGGGTATAGAAGTAGAGCTGGGAGGAGAACAAAAAAGAAAGGAAAATGAAACAGAAGTCAATGAAATAAAAGAAAATAAACTTACCAAGAATGATTACAACACGTACAATATAATGATGACGTAATAATATGCTGGTTCAGCCTGGGTGGGGACACAAACGCATGAGATAATATATACAAGTAACCAGAGAATATGATGGGGACATTCATTCACTGTCATGTCGATCAAGCCATCGAAGACTCAAGATTCTCCTCTAGCGAATAATATATATAAAGGAAGAAATGCATGTCCTCAAGCGAATAAAGACAAAGGAGAGAGGATGGCCTGCTGGAGTGACTCACCGATATATTCGTCCACGCTGGCCCCGGACTTGTTGACGGAGGAGATGATGACGAAGCCAAAGCCCTCGTTCTCTCTCCGGGACACGACAACGTCATACGGGTACTGGGGCATGGAGCCCTGACTGTTACCGG
>NW_004797927.1:56591-57956 GCF_000002075.1 Aplysia californica | reverse complement strand
CAAAAAAGAAAAGGAAAAAAGATAGATAGAGAGATAGAGAGAGAGAGAGAGAGAGAGAGAGAGAGAGAGAGAGAGACAGAGAGAGAGAGAGAGGGGGGGGGCAGAGAGTACAACCAAGTGCATTTCGCAGACTCCACGCAATATAGATGTACTGCGTTCACTGGCAGCTTTCAATAAGTTAACAACACTATACCGGCTATATTTAGTCCAAAAACAAATTAAACATAGAAACACAGAGACAGAACTGAAGACAGAGCGCGCAGAACAAATAACAACACCCAAATAAAGCACCCACACACGCATCGACCAAGATTCTGACCACTACACCACCAGACCACAATGAGGAGCGGGAGAGGAACAGGAAATTTAAGAAGCGGGGAAAAAACGAAAAAACCCAGAAAAACGACAGAATAAAGAAGGCAAGAGCAAAGAAGGAAAAAACGGAAAGGTAAAGGGGCAGAAAAAGAAGGAAAGAAAAAGGAAAGTGAAAAAAAAGAAGGAATGAAAGTATACAGAACACAGACTAGAGTAAACAGTGCACCTGTGTACAAGTATATCTAAAGATAGATGTCCGTAAGGGCTGTTCTTTCATTACAGGTGTTAAAAATCCTGTTAGTCCACAGTGAGCCTAGAAATCTCTCTTTCTTTGCATGTCCCCAAACGCTGTACGTACCAAAGAGGGGGAAAAAGGGGGGGGGGGGAGGGTATGGGTAACGTGGGGTCATCATAGAACTGGTACACATGATCTTCGTTTATTCGAGTAAAGAGAAGCGTATCGATAACGGTCGTTTAGCGCTAGGAAACAGAAGCATACACAGACACCATAGAGGGAACAAAAAGAAAAAAAACCCAACAGAGTACACCTTCCAATGTTTCCCCTCCAACCATCTGCCACTGGTTGGGACTTCT
Source organism: Aplysia californica (assembly GCF_000002075.1). Taxonomy (NCBI): domain Eukaryota; kingdom Metazoa; phylum Mollusca; class Gastropoda; order Aplysiida; family Aplysiidae; genus Aplysia; species Aplysia californica. The sequence continues at coordinate 57,047 of NW_004797927.1, read as the reverse complement.
GTACCACACAAGAGTTTCCGGTATAACAACGACGGCTGGTCTGTAAGCCCTAACCGACGCCATGTACATGATTTAGGAGGCGGGCTGCTTCGACCCTGTTTGTTTTAGTTTTTGTAAGAGTATTACGGCACTCGCAACACAATAAGGTCATACAAGTACCGAAGATTAGAGGCGTTACAAGAGAGCAACAAACACAAAAAAGGGGGGGGGGGCAAGACGATAGATGTTTGATCGGAAAGAAGAAGCAAACTACATCAGAGCATCCGTCAACCACCCACTTCCTACTTGTTGGAATTACCCCTGTCTCAGATACAGACAACATCCCAGAAGAAAGACGGAGACACTCGGTGAAACAGAATCTCTCATGAAGGAAGCCAACTAATGTCTCGTGAAGGATAATGATAATAATAGTAATAGTAATAATGATGATAATAATAATAATAATAATAATAATAA
>NW_004797927.1:52155-54828 GCF_000002075.1 Aplysia californica | reverse complement strand
TCTCTCTCCCTCACCCCTGAAAACGGAATCCTCCAGTCCAACACTCACAAAATCGTCCTTTTAGTCACGCTGCTTCATTTTATCTTCCTTTTTTTCTCTCAGCAAATTGAAAGTAGTGCGCCAGATCTAGCCGTGATAAAGTGGCGGCAAATGGTCCATGGCTAGCTAGTTACTTTTATTTTTAAAAAAGAAACCCAAAGACCACAGGCCAAATACCGTTCTTAAAAAAACAACAACCCAAGTAACCAAGAATTGGAACACCAACTATCCACGCCTGATTTCTTAAAATACCAGTAACTGGGAATCGGAACACCCAATTATCTACGCATGATTTCTTAAAATACCAGTAACTAGGAATTGGAACACCCAACTATCTACGCATGATTTCTTAAAATATCAGTAACTAGGAATTGGAACAGCCACCATCCACAGCACGTCTGTTACATTCACACAACTCAACTACGACAAAGACAGATGGAGGAGAGAACGACGTCACAAAAACCAGCAGGCAGAAGGCGCTGACACACTCAGCCATCATCACACCATAGAATACATCAGACAGCAGACGACTTTACGACCACCAGTCTTTTGTTTTCGTCGCTCCGCTAAGTGAAACTGGGCGGGAACCCTTTTTCTGAAAAATCCGATTTTGGGAGTATCCACTTTCAGAGGATTCGATTAAGGGAGTACACGCTTTTTTTTTTTTTTTTTTAACCTGAATCACCTGCGAAAACAGCCGCTTCCGTTTCATCTGTTGTGTATTTTTTTTCCATTATGACATTGTGTACGACCATCACCTGTCCAAGACGGCCACTTTCTCCTCCACAATCAGTTTCGACTGCACTCTCCTCCTTCTCAACGGAATCAGCTCGCATCATTTATGTATCGAACTACCCACTCGTGAGCAGGCGAGGTAAACATTGCAACCCACGTGACCGAGTTGCGGGACAACACAGAATTATTACACAGGAGCAGTGACCTTCAACGACAGAGATATTGTTGGTGGCCAATACTAACCGAGTATGTCTGTGAACGAGGGTTCGTTCGTTTGTTTGAGCAAAGAGAAGCATTCAGATAATGTACAATCATTGTCATTTAGCGCTGAGAAAAAGAAAAAAAAAAGACAGACAGGCAAAAGCAAAGGAGGAAAAGTAAAACAAAAGTAGGGCAGTCTGGGATTCAAACCACGGCTATTCTCTCCGTAGTCCAGCATGACAACAACCGAGCTAACGGAGCGCCCTTTCTTTCGTATTAACGACAAGAAGAGCTAAAAAAGTCGCGGTGAACGATGATTTTTTCCTACGAGTAAAGTTTATGAATTTAACGCCCACATCAACACTATTGTTTTTATTTCACAGGAAGGACCTCCAAATTTAATGTCTGTCTTCCACATAACCGAGCCAAATGTGTTGACAGCCTTGAAATTCAAATTCTGCTTTTTGACCCGAGTTCACGAACGCCCAGCCCAGTCTGGGATTCAAACCACGGCCATTCTCTCCGTAGTCCAGCATGACAACAACCTAGCTAACGGCGCGCCCTTTCTTTCTTATTATCGACAAGTGCTCATAATATGGCGCAGAGCGGTCTTTTAACATATCATATAGAACCAGCAATTGCAATTAGAGTTGTGAATAATATAATTAGAGACAAATGAAAAGTCTGGCCTAAGTAGGCAGATAAACGTTTAGAGTCGGACAGCGCCGTTATGCTTCAGAAAAACAGGAAAAAACCCAACGTTAGCGACATTTACGACAAAACCTGCTTCGGACGACCTTATACTTCGCTGGAAGTTCTCGGGGAGACTTCACAGCACGTCGCGATGTGACAAGAGTGAACTTAAAGTCGGAGAACATTAATCGAAAGAGCACGACATTTTCATTCGATCTATTTTGTTTTGTTTTATTTTATTTTTGCTTTGGGTTTGGGTTTTTTTGGTTTTGGTTCAAGCAAAACGAATCACACCGACACCGACCCGAACCAGTGTCGACAATTACACCACCAGTCAAACCATAATGTCTTTAAACAGGCACACACCTCGAGTTTCTACAAACTAAGCAGTGAACAATCAGGACACACATTTTATTAATATGTGAGGCAGCGTGGTGGAATCAGGCTCTCGTCAAAATAATCAAAGTGAAGAAACTTGCACTTTTCCACAGGTTTATGAATTTTTATGAATTTTTTGTTTTTTGGCTCAGCACCTTTCATGCCCATTAAAGAACTCATTTCTGTATGAATTTTCTTCAAAACGTTGATTAAAGGCACACAAAAAATGTAAATTTTCAGTTACCACAGCTTAAAAGCAAATATCTGACCTGTATTCAATATAAATGGATACTTTTTTCATCCAAATAAAGACAGGTGAACACGCTTTAAGGGCATACCAATAAGTCTACATGCTCAAAAATTGACGAGAGCCTGATTCCACCATGTGCCTCACATATGAAGTTCACCCAACCTGAAGCACGTTCGTTCGTAAGCGCACGCGCGCGAGCGCACGCACACACACACAAAAGCACCACATTCCTTTTGCAGTTTTCCTCTTATATTCGTTATACTTTCTTCTTTTTCTTCTTCATCTTTTTATTCGCCTTCAAACAAAACGTAAAAAGAAAAAAAATAAGAGAGAGAGAGAGAGAGAGAGAGAGAGAGAGAGAGAGAGAGAATACCCTC
>NW_004797927.1:50439-51618 GCF_000002075.1 Aplysia californica | reverse complement strand
CCCCCCTTCCTCAGCAATTCACGTTCTAGAGCAGAGAAGTTCCACCCGGTGACGCATTTTCGCACCTGGCGAACGCATTCTTCTTCTGCAGCCCCAAACAAAAAGAAACGGCACTGCAACCCCCCCCCTCCCCCATCTTTCCTCCTAAAAAGGAAAACAAGCAAAAACCCCCACAAGAAACAACCCAAACCCTGCAATATAGTTTAGTAGTTTAGTTTTAGTCAGAGTTTTACGGAATTTGCAACACAATAAGGTCATACAAATGCCCAAGATTAAAGTTGTTACAAGAGAGTGACAAACAAACAAACACACACACACACACACACACACACACACACACACAAAAGACGGAGGGGAGATAAAGACGTTAGGTGTTTGATAGGAAAGAAGAAGCAAACCACACTAGAGCACCCGCCAACCACTCACACCCTCCAAGATAACAAACAAACTTCACGACAACCCCAAGCCAACAAACAAACCAACTAACAAAAAACAACAACAACAACAAAAAACAAGCAAATAAACAAACAAAAAACAAAACAAAACCTAACAAACCCATCAAAACCAAACCAAGGAACCACAGGGAAGCGTTGCACAGTAAACTATCGCCTCTTGTGTTCCACTTTCATCTCGCTCAGAAATCACAAAAACCTCAACCCTACTGCACCCTCCCCTCCTCCTCCTCCTCCTTCACCGACTAACGTTCATCATAGGCATCTTCAGACGAAAATAATAGTTCTGACGCCGTTATAATTATCTCATAACGCATTGTTTTGGTAAACAGATCACAGTTAAAGGCATTAAGAGAAAATAAAAATAAACTATAAATTATGAGAATAAAAAACCCCTCCATGTAAGTATTCACGGAATGGCTGTGCTAAGATCAACACAAATAATTAAGAGAGACGTTTAGAATTCTTTGTGGGGAGAAATTCCAAACGGGAAAAGGTGGCTGGCGGAGACCTATTCATCTTGGGATATATTGGAGATCTCTTTAAATAGGCGGTAGGGTGAGAGAAACATGGAATGAGACAGATCGAGAGAGGGAGAAAGACAGCAGAGCAAGATATCGAAATACACACAAACACACACACATACACAGACACACACACACAGACCCAGACACAGACAGACAGACAGACAGACAGACAGACAGACAGACAGACAGACAGACAGACA
>NW_004797927.1:46159-48342 GCF_000002075.1 Aplysia californica | reverse complement strand
GCTGCAGAAAGAGTCAGGAGCCCAGAGGAGGGGGCAAAGGAGGTGAGGGGGTGGGGGCAGAAAGTGGAAATGAAAGCAGACAACAGAGCATTGCAAGAGAGCTGGAAAGGAGGTGAAAGGAGACAATTTTAGAGAAGAAATTTTTTGGTCGCTACCCGGATTCGAACCCGGGACCTTTGAATGAGAGGCCAACACCTTAACCTCTAGGCCACGAGAGCCCCCGATCAACGCTCAAAGTAACATTTCGAAAGGCCAGCAGCCAAACACCAAACCCTCAATCACTGATGCTGCAGAACAGCAGACGAGAGCCCACATTCATTATGCTACCTTAGAATTACACAGTTATATCGGGCATTTTTCAGTCGTATTGAGAGACCATGAGGTCAGAAACCAATGTTCTATTAACTCCATCAAAATCGTAAGGTTATTCGGAGTCGTTATCAAGCTATTCAATGAATTGCATTAAAAAAAAACCTCAACATGCTGTGAAACTCAAAAAAATGTTAACGCCAAATTTCTAAAATCAAAGTACTGAGCTCATAGAATTTTGTAATTCTAGGGTAGCGGAAAAGTTGGGACATCTGCGGTGTAGAGCACAATGCGACTGATTCGATTGGCGACCTTGAAAAACAAACGCGTTTGATTCTGAAGGCCACGGTTCATTTTAGTTAAGTAAGGTCAAATGGGATCTTTTGCCCCATTCATGAGGGAAAATCTGCCCGACAGGCCCAGATTTAATCAAACGTTTAGTTTTAGATCTAGTTTCAATAAGTTTTACAGCACTTGCAATACAACAAGTGCCGGAGATAAGAGGTGTTGCAAGAAAGTAACAAAGACAAAAAAGAAGGAAGAGAGACGAGGACGAAAGATGTTTGATAGGAAAGGAGAAAACCGCACCAGGGCACCCGTTAACCACCCACTCAGTCAAACGAATTGGACTGGCATTCTGCACTCAGTACAAAGTACCTACCTGGGAGCCCTCCTCCGTGCCGCCGATGATGCGGAATCCGTAGCCGCTCTCCTGTCTGTGTAGCGTGACCGTTGTCTCCAGAACGTTCTCCTCCAGACCCCTGCTCTGGGAGCGCGCCGGCTGCTGTCCCGGGAGCGATGACGCGGGGTGTGGCGGCGGGCGCCGCGGGACGCGCGTGATGCTGCTGGGCGCGGGGTTCTCGCTCTCAAACGACGTGCTCTGCCGCACGGGCCGGCCGCCAGGCGTCAATCCACCGCCGCCGGCAGAGGGGAACGGGTGGCGCGGAGGGAACTCGCCGGCGTAGCTCCGATTGAGCGACGGGTTCTCGAACGGCTCGTAGCGCCGCTGTGACGTGGGGGAGGAGAAGTCAGGCCAATTGCGGCCGTAGTCCTGGTAGGGCGGCCTGTACTGCCGGCCCTGTTCCGAAGAAGGGTTCGGCGTGAACCGCCCGCTAGTCCTGAAATCGCTGCCGTAAGGCTGTGACGGGTGCGAGGCCGGCATGGGCGGCTTGCCGTTGCTGCTGCTGCCGCGCATATCCGCCGCTGTGGGCGTTTTCGGCCGGTGTATGTCCGTCCGGCTGTTCATGTAGTCCGGGCCGGGACCCCCGCGGGCCATCATCTCAGGGCCGGGCGTCCGGCTGCGGAACTGTCCCGGCTTCACGTCGCGGCCGCCGTAACCCCAGCGGTCGTCGGCGGCGACGTGGTTGTGCATGGAAGGGTAGGCGGTGGAAGACGAGTAAGAGCGCTGGAAAGGATCTCCGACGCCGGGCGGAGGAGGCGCGCCGCGGTACCGCGGGTCGTAGCGCGGGAAGAAGTCAGGGCGGCTGGGACCCAGTGGCGGTCGGCCGTCGGCGTCGGCGTAATCTCGCCGCCCCATGTCCATGTAGCCTTGCTGCTGAGCGTTATAGTTCCGCGTGGGCGTCTTGGAGCGGCTGCTGTCAGAGGGAGTCTTGGGCCGCGGTTTGTTGGCGTCGTGTTTGCTCCGCATCTTGCCGTCCACGTCATCGGGGTCTGCGGGCACACAGGGGGATAGTTAGATATGGGGGTAGTACTGGGGCAGACAGACAAGACAGGACAAGACAAGACAAGCACACACAGACAGACAGACACACATACGTACACATACAGACACACACACACACGCAGAGAGAGGAAGGGGGGAGAGGGAAGGAGAGAGAGAGAGAGAGAGGGGGGGAGGGGAGAGGGAGGCAGAG
>NW_004797927.1:40024-41719 GCF_000002075.1 Aplysia californica | reverse complement strand
ACACACACACACACACACACACACACACACACACACACACACACACACACAACATGGGGACAGACGTGCGAGGATAAGGCCCCGTGCACACTAAGAAAGTGTCCACTCATTGGTCCAATAAGCAGAAGCTGATGGGTTGTATGCACCACCCCAGCGCCACAGACCGACACGCTCATTAAAAAAATGTTAGTAGAGTTTTGGTAAGAGTTTCAGGGCACTTTCAACACAAATATGTTATACAAGTGCCGCAGATTGAATGTTTTACTAAAGAGTTAGAAACAAAGAAAAAAAGAGGAGGGATAACGATGGTAAACGTTTGATAGGAAAGAAGGAGCGAACCACCCTAAAGCAGCCGTCAACCACCCACTCGCTGATGTGTGTTATGACTGGACTCTCAGGGCAGGTCATTCCGTTGTGGCCTGTAACTAATGGCTGACGGGAGCCGTTGTGACGTCAGCTGGGGGCAACACTAATTGTCTGGGACGGGCGGGAATCAGGGATGGCGTAGTGAGTGCGTCCGTTACACAATCGCTTCTGACTGGTGAGTCACGCAGAATAGAATCTACGCACACGGGAACGACTCGCTACTTCAGAATTACAAAGTTCTATCTGCACAGTACCTAGTTTCGAGGAATTTGAAGTCAGTTTCAATAGGCAAAACTTTTCAAAACTCATTGTGGACCAGACGCGCATTCTGTTCATCCGAAAGCTTGAAGACACGGTGTTCCGGAATACTACATGAAGCATAACTTTGTTACTCATATGTAGTTTCCACTTCTGTTTCCTCTATCTGGTTTTTTAAAAGACAGATACCATAGCGTACACCATAATATATGCCAACTTGTGTCTCTAGTCTGTATGATAGTTCAAAATATCCCGCAACTTTGCTTTTGATCTGCTGCTGCCGGACATATGATGTATCCGCTTCGTCTTTAATGAGTTAATGCCCGCGATTCTTTGAACATCTTGACAATGGCTCTGAGTAATCTTACGATTTTGACAGAGCAAATAAAACATATAATTTTGATTTCTGACCCCATGGTCTTGTGAAAAGGTGAAATGGTATAGGTTTAACGTCCCTATCAACACTATTAGGTTATTTAAGGGGCGGGACCTTCTAGTTTAACGTCCGTCTCCGATAGGACCGAGCCAAGTGGGAAGTTCGTGTAAAGTGCCTTTCCCAAGGACACAACGTCGGACAGAGCAGACGCTCGGACCCCCGAACTCGCAATCTCCCGATTACGAGTCCGGTAGCCTAACCAGTAGGCTACCGACGCCCTCATGGTCTTAGTAACCCAAAGCGGCCAAACATGTCAGATAGAACTTTGTAATTCTGAGGTAGCAAACTGGTGGGGGTCACAGGAGATGGGCCAGTACAACGACCGTCAGTGTTTACACACACATTGTCGTGTTGTATGGGGAAAATCAAAAAGGCAAAACAATCTTATTTTGATCGTGTCGCCGGGCAAGGACTCTTCCTCGAAAGGCACACACGTTTGCGCACAAACACACACACACACACACACGTGCACACACACACACACACACACACACACACACACACACACACTGAGCGACTATACATCATACGTTATCACATTGTATGGTTTCATCACTTCCAAGCTATATAAAGGACGCAACTCTCAATTTAATACCCATTTCCGATACGATCAAGACAAGATGGCGGAATTCCTT
>NW_004797927.1:31006-37459 GCF_000002075.1 Aplysia californica | reverse complement strand
AGAGAGAGAGAGAGAGAGAGAGAGAGAGAGAGGAGGAGAGAGGGGGAGGGAGGGAGGAGGAAAGGGGTATGCTCGACGGTAAAGAAAACCCCCAGAGAAACCTTAGACCCCGCACTTAGCAGAAATCCTTCGAGTTCCAAATAGATCTGGCATTTGAACGGCTCTCCAAAAAGGCGCGCCGCTAACAAGGACATGACAACAAAGACACAACAAAAACAAAACAAAAAAACCAGCGTAATCTTCAAGGGGGAAAAACACAAATTCAAGGACAAAATGAACAATTTCATTTTAAACCCAGTGAAGACTTCGCGCCGTTCCGTTGCTTCTGCTGTTGCAATGCCGAGCGGTCCTCTTCATCGCCTGAACTTTGAACCCTATGGTCTGCGTTTCTCTTGGTCGGATTATAGATCGGACCGAGCAGAGAAGGGCTGAAAAATTCTACTACCTGTACTTTGTCATGTTAATTTTAGTTTAAGTAGAAGTTTTTCGGGGCTCGCAACTGCATAAGGTCATATCAGCGCCAGAAGATTAGAGGTGTTACAAGAGAGTAACAAACACAAAAAAAGAAGGGCAGACAAGGACGATAGATGTTTGATAGGAAAGAAGAAGGAACAAACCACACAGGAGCATCCAAATACCACCCACCCATGTTTTTTGTTTGTATATGTGTTTGTTTGAGTAAAGAGAAGCACACCGCCTCAAAAATGGCCATTAGGCGCTGGGAAAGAGATTGAAACAACAGAGGGAAAATAAAGAAGTAGGACCTACCAGTGGCGCACTCATAAACCACACCAGAGCATCACCCAACCACCCACGTATTGAGTCGATGCACTTCTCTTTACTCAAGAGAAGACAGCGAATAACAAAACAAAGTTATTATGGGTCTCTACAGTCAGAGAGTAAGGAAGCAAACAGCTGGCTATTTTAGGTATCTACAGATAAAGAGTAACAAAACAAGCAACTATTTTAGGTCTCTACAGACAGAAAGTAACAAAGCAAGCAACTATTTGGGGTCTCTACAGACAGTAACAAAACAAACAGTTACTTTGGGTCTCTACAGACAGAGAGTAACAATTCAGTTATTTCGAGTAACAAAACAGTTATTTTGGGTCTCTACAGACAGGGAAGTAACTAAACAAGTAATCATTTTGGGTCTCTACAGACAGAGAGTAACAATTCAGTTATTCAGAGTAACAAAACAGTTATTCTGGGTCTCTACCGTAACATCCCTCCAGTCCTGTCTTGGCTGCCTGTATACACCACATGTTCCCCCGTCAGGCAACAGCATAGATGAAGAACACAGCACAGGCTGAGCAGAAACCGCCATAAATTGTCACTCGCTCAAGTAAAAACGTGTCTGTCCCTCTCTTCAGGGCAGTTATTCAAAAAGTAAAAAACTTTTTAAAAATTTCTTTTACCTCCCACGGTTCAATTCCTTTGAGATCAGAATTTGTTGTGTAGCTTCTGTGAAACACTACATTCCAGGTAAGACGGACATAAATCCGACAGAAGGAAAAAAGAAAACACCACTGTCATTGACGCTAGATACAGAATGATAAGGCCAAAGTAGACGCCTGGTGGACCCCGAATTCGATCAAACATCCAGGAGTCAGAACACAAGAAAAGCAATGAAGAAACGCGCTTAGATCACAAAGTAACCCCTAAGAAAAGCGCTTTAAATCATTCTGCATAAAATGGAACTCCGATCAGCGAAACCTTGGCACACGCTCTCTAACGTCACAGCAGAAACGCTCTACAGGAGAAAAATCACAAAACAGACTCTCATGAAATTTCCTTGCTCACATGACCATCACCGAAAAATACATGTCGAACATCGAAAAATACACGCTTCCCGTACACAGCATTTGAATGGCAAGTAGAAGAACAGAATCATAAACAACACAGTGCCAAAAATAACTCGAACAACGAATAAGACAACAACTTTCATGCATCCAAAGACTGCGCATAAAAGCTGAAATCTGAAACGATTCAAGGAGATAAACACAAACAAATTTACTTTCCAAATTCCCAAGCCCCACGCCCAGATCTCATTTTTCCGTCGGCAATACGAATTACAACAACATTCTACAAACTGTAGACGACTACGAAAGACGATCACACACACCCGTGACTGCTCTACCTTCCCTAAATGTTTTTCCGAAGTCATCGAGCATCCCTGAAGGGCACTGGAATAACCTAACCCCGAAAACCTATCGCAACACCCTCCTTAACCCGGCCTCTTTAAGCATTGCCTTCCCGCATAACTGCCGGCTCATCACCATTTACAAATGCCAACAGACGCGCAGCCCACAGGTGCAAACAAGATGGAAGGGAAATCCTAAGGGCGCTTTCATCCCGAGGCGACGGGCTGGAAATCTTCTCCATTCTCTCTCTCTCTCTCTCTCTCTCTCTCTCTCTCTCTCTCTCTCTCTCTCTCCCTTCCTCTCTCTTATTGTCTTTCTTACTCTTCCCCTCCCACTCTCTCATTGTCTCTCTTACTCTCCCCCCTCTTTCTCCCCCTTCCCTACATCCACCCAGCAGGAGAGCGACCTAGAGGGGGAATTATGAAAGCATGCAGTCCCCGCAGATAACGTGTTTGTTCTAAACACTCTCTGGATGTCTAAATAATCCGCCGTCAATTACTACGGCAAACTCCCCGTGGAAAGGCAACAAACCCTATGCCTCTATGCACAACGTGCGCGCCAGGCGTTCCGACAGCCGGGGACTTTACTACCACAGGCCATAGACTACATGAAGTGCTTGGCTAGGAGACAGATGATCATTAAAGCAGGATAATACCCCCCCCCCCCCACATACACACACAAAAAAGAAGGGAAAAAAAAAACGGGAAAAAAACGCCCAAGGACCAATGAGGCAAAATAGATAATTAAAAAAGGGTTCGGAGAGCATAATCGCACTTCCAGGACACCCCGAGGAAGAAAAGACAGGAACAATATATCTTACATATCTTAAGAGAAACAAACATAAAAACGAAAAGCTTATCATAATCCTAATAACTAAGATCTATGAAGAAATAAACGAAAACCAAGACTACAAAACAAAGCAAAGGCCCAAACTGTCATATACCTAACTGACAGAGGGAAATAAAGTTGTGTACATCGTCAAATAAAGCTGTGTACATCGTCAGGCTGACGGACTGTAAGTATTGAGTACTCGACATCATTCGCGGATAATAATAAAAGAGAAAGCGTCTATATTGTCACTAAACTTTTGCGTGCATTACAACGTAGAAAATTATAAGAACTCCCCATAATCCTAAATTGATGGTCACTGAAACTAATCTGGGATCTGTAGGGGAATATCATTCCGATAAAGAATTCGACACTGACAGAAAGTTCTTAACATTGTCCACCAATCACGCGCCATCACATCCCACATGGATAGGGACTGTACGGACGCAACACCGCTTTTAACATCATACGTTTACTTAAAGGTGAGACCTCCGAATTTAACGTCCATCTCCGATCGGACCGAGCAAAGAAAATTTGAGAGCCTTGAAAGCTCCTCAAATTCAAGAAGTACCCATTGGGGACTCGAACTAAAGCCACCTATACCGTAGTACACCAAGATACCACCCCCCCTCTCCGGGCATTTACTAAAATGACAGCCAATTAAAGTCGATCTAAAAACAATTTCGTGTCGGAAACACATTTAAATTTTCAAAAGAACTGTTGCAGTTTCAGGCTTGAATAGTTTATACCAAAAAAACACAAAAAACACACCTTAAATTTTTTTTTTTTTAAACCCCAACAAAATCCCAACAACAAACAATTAAAAAAAACAAACCCGAACCTTAGATTTCGTTAGGAACAAATCCCATAGCGTCCAACGAAAGGAATCTATGTTCCCGTGTATTCATTTAAATAAAAACCGAAAGTCTTGCAAAGTATTAATCTAAATCAATCTCGTAAAAAGCACACGCCTTGTCATGTAATTACATGTAATCTAAATCTAGCTCATAAAACATATATTACCGTAAAAGTGAAAGTGATGAACAGACATCGAACAAACAAAATCAAACGACCCCAATGATCGGGGTTGGTCTCACCCCCCCCCCCCCCACCCACACACACACACACACACACACACACACACACACACACACACACACACACACACACCCCTATTGTTTATTATACCTAGGGAAAACGTCCAAATCCTTTCCAGTAACCGAAGAAGTTGACACAACAAACGATCAGGTCGAAACATAAAACACACGAAAACGCGAAAGACTGTACTGCAGTCAACACCACAGTCAACGAACCGGCGATCACAAACGAGTTGAAACCATCCTCTGACGTAATCTATCACCACCACGGAGCCATAACCCAAGAGCGCGAGAGAAAAAAACACCGAAGAGAAAGAAAGACGCTGGAGATAGACATAGAACAAGCAAGGCACGGCGAGCGATCTCCCTAGTGGCCCGGTACAGAGCAAGACCGGTATCCCCCTCTACCCGGGTAGATCGAAACGTGAGCGGTAGAGGCGGAGGTTGTGGTGGTGGAGAGTGAGCACCAAAAGGTCGGCCCGCACGCCAGGGGAGGCCAGAGGGGCTGGGACAAGAAGGATAGACGGGTACACGCGGGGAGAGGGCGCGAGCGGTGAGCGGAGAGAGAGACGGGAAATGTGAAGCAAGTAGGGTGTGTGTGCGTGTGTGTTGGTGTGTGTGTGTGTGTGTGTGCGTGTGTGTGTGTGATTGTGTGTGTGTGTGTGTGTGTGTGTGTGTGTGTGTGTGTGTGTGTGTGAGTGTGTGTGTATGTGTATGTGTGTTTGTGTGTGAATGAGTAGCAAACGAAAGGAAGACGCATGCGAAAAGAGCCCAAACATGTTTCAAATCTACATAATATAAAAAACAAAGTATAGTCTGCTCATTTATGTATTATGATAGCTTGTTGTTGTGTGGTTTGAGTTTCATTAAGAAAAATCCATCAATACAACTACAGTCATTTAGTGCATGGAAAAAGTAAAACAGGCAGAAGCAAGAGGGAGAAAAAAAAAGAAGTCGAACATACCAGAAACTAAACGTTCTCAAATCTCCTGTGTTGCCGTGTAATTTTAAAAAATTACAAGAACAAAGAATTCAATAGATGGGACCGTGATGAGAAAAGTATTTTTTGGGGAGTAATTTTTGTGTTTTTGTGCCCCCATTGACACAATTCAGATCATTTAGGCCAACCCAAGTTGAGAGGGATGATCATGATTGATAGAGCAAACAGAAACAAAGTATTACGTGCTTTCTGTTGTTTTAGACGCCATACTTTTTTGCGTTCCGGGAAGGGGTGTACCTTAAGAAACCCAATAATAGTGGTACTTTCCACGAAACAAAGATCATAGCAGTCGTTGGCTCTACAATGAAGAGGAGCATTGAAACACTCATTAGTTTATGTAGGCAAACGTATGCACGTGTGCGCGTCAGTATGTGAGTATGTGTGTTTGCGAGTTTTGCGCGTGTATGGATGCACTTGAGTAAAAGTATGAGGATGAAAAAGAATTCTCATAAAAATCCCAAGGACGCAGGCTGATATGCCAAAAAATCTCAGCAACGTGAGAGAGTGCTTTCGAGGAATCTCCACTTGTCCTAAGACAAAGATGGCGTCTCATCCCCCCGCTCAAGGACACACAGATAGATGCACCCAACTGACATGACATGTCTCATTTCTCCAGCTATCAACAAGTTAGGACGAAACAAATAGTGCTGTGCGCATGTGCAGTGCGCATAAACGGTGCGCATGTATGTCAACATGGCCCCAAAAAAGTGGAATAAAACAAAAATGCAAACAACAGAACAAATCGACATTTTCTGGGACACAGTGCCATACACAATGTCATAAACGATTCTGGTGGATAGATTAGTAATCCAAGAAGATGAATATGTTCTTGTCGCTGTTGTTATTGCTGTTCTTGTCGCTGTTGTTATTGCTGTTCTTGTCGCTGTTGTTATTGCTGTTCTTGTCGCTGTTGTTATTGCTGTTTTTGTTGCTGTTGTTGAATGTGAGAAACACACTGCCGTACCTCCTTTCCGTGTGATTACAGATGTCATTGTTTTCAGGTTTTCTTTTACCAGATGTTGCTGTTGTTGTTTTTGTTGCTGCTATGGTTGGTGTTCTTGTTGATGTTGTCGATGTTGTTGTTGTTGTTGCTGCTGCCATTGTTGTTGTTGCTGCTGCTACTGCTTTAATGTTACCGCTGCTGTTGTATCTGTTATGATTAGTGTCGTTGTCATTCCTGCCGCTGTAGAGTTACCCTTTACAACGAGTCTTCACAATTATGGCCACAAGTGGAGAGGGGACTAACGTCTACGAAACAATGTAATGCAAAACGAAGAGGAAAGAGGAGACTACAGGGGCATGTCCATTACATTAAGCCACACACACACACACACACACACACATACACACACACACAGAGATAGAGACAGAGAGAGAGAGAGGG
>NW_004797927.1:27474-30026 GCF_000002075.1 Aplysia californica | reverse complement strand
GTTGTTAGTTGTATTTGCTGGAGAGAGAGAGAGAGAGAGAGACAGACAGACAGACAGACAGACAGACAGACAGACAGACAGACAGAAAGACAGACAGACAGACAGACAGACAGAAAGGGATACAAAGAGAGAGATGGGTAGAGAGAGATAGAGATACATAAGCAAAAACAGATGTATTATAAATTTAAAAGGCGCCAAAAGCATCCAACACAATTCACACAGATTCAACAGCAATAACTAAAATTTCTCAAAGACTCCAGGTAGATAACCGAAACTGCTCTCCGTGCAAAGGGATTACAACAGTTATGTCCCTTGAACGTGACCGCGCCAGTCCGACTCGAAATGCACACTTGCTATATAATCCGTATGTAAGGGGGGCAAACAATCTCGAATATTTTCGGATTGTGGGAGAAAAAAAAAAGGGGAGATAGAACTGCCTCTCACATGTTACTGTTACCAAAAGGAGAAGTTGATCCTGGCGGGAAGCTCTCTCCTCTTGAAGGTCGTGAACAGGCGCAAAAGGCACATTACCGACTCTGTTGCTACCAGAACCAGTGGAGAGAGAGAGAGAGAGAGAGAGAGAGAGACACACACACACACACACACACACACACACACCAAAATAGAAAGAAAAAAGGAGATACCTTAATCAGCAGGTGAAAGCAATGTAGAAACAAAAAATAATCCCCAAAAAACCGAGGCGCACTAATTTAGTGATTCAGCTCGCCAGAAAGGCTCACTAGGTACCGGAAAGGAAATGGGTAGGGCAAAATAATTATGCTTTCAGCTAGAAGTAGTCAAAACTCGCCTGATCCCGACTCTGACTCATTAAAAACGATACATGTTTGACGAGAAATAATTGGACCCGTGTGTAAAAACAACTTGAAATTCGGGGAACATGAATCTATAGTTTCCACCATCCTGCATTCAGATCATGCAAAATCGGGTGGCAATCGCATAAGTGCGCACTGGCTGTTACACCGACCAGTAGCAGTCTTTTTTCTTTTTAGTTTTCAGTTTTAGTAAGCGTTTCACGGCATTTGCAACAGAAATAGATAGTATTATAAGTGTCGAGGATCACAGCTATTACCAGAGAGTAATATACAAAGAAAAAGAGGACAGATAAGGACGATAGATGTTTGATGGGAAAGAAGGAACAAGTCACACCAGGGCACCTGCCAAACGGCCACATTCTACTTTCAGATCACACAGGATCGGAAGATAAACGTATAAGTGTGCACTAGCTGCTACACCAGTTGTTCTGAAACCAGCATGGATTTCGTGAAACCTGATCCGAACAGTTTTCACCATTCCACATTTAGATCATGCAGAATCGGACAATAATCGCATAAATGCGCACTCGCTGCTCCGCCGACTACCATGGGAATTCAACACGTCTGGCCCTCATTACCACCGCTCTGTCCAGACCACCAACGGCTAATAGTGGACGTTGGTCATCAGACACACACACACACACACACGTCATCAGCTCACCCCTGGCCGGAACGTGCACGGCACATGCCCGGCGCTCCCGACTCACGCAATGAGCGGACGTAATGAAATTTGCCTCGCCGCTACACGCTAAAGGGGCGCGCGTGTGTGGAACGGGAAGATGGGGAGGATTGGGGGAGGGGGTGGGGTGGTGGAGGAGTGGAAGGGTGAGATGGTGGGGAGAGTGGAAGGTGAAAAAACGTGGCGGTGGTAAGTGAGGGATAAACAGTCATACAGACAGGCAGACAGATAGAGTAAGACAGGAGGAAAGGGAAGACAAATACACATACAGTGGGACAGACAGAAAGGGAAGCTCGGGGGAGGGGCGTGAATAGACACACGGGGAGATGGAGAGAGAGGGCAGAGAGGGGGAGAGAGAGAAACAGAGAGAAGCAGACAGATAGACAAACTGAGATAGAGAGAAGAGAAGAGAGAGAGAGAGAGAGAGAGAGAGAGAGAGAGAGAGAGAGAGAGAGAGAGAGAGAGAGAGAGAACGATAGAAGTGGAAACGATCAGATTAACTGTATCCCAACATTATCATGTGGATAGATAGATGTTTAAAACCGTGCAACATGAAATGCACCCTGGAACCCTTTTCTGAAAAGTAGAAAACCCCACACAATACTGCACACAGAACAAAATAACAGAAACAATCCTCGACAAACGGAACCAAATGAAGAAAAAAAAACAACAACAAAAAGTGCAGTGAGTGTGAGTGTGAGGTGAGCAGTCTCTGACTGGGGGCACCGGCTAGGGATAAGTAAAGGGCTAGGCGGTAAAGGGTTGATGAGTTAGGTAATATCTTTAATGTGGACAAAGTTTCTGTCGGATCCTGTAAGCAACAAGCGTGTATCGTCATTCCTAGACCGTAGTGAATGGGAGGTCAGACGGGCGCGCGCTGTGGTATGGCTGTACATGTGTATATAATAGTGGACGGGATACAGTTTTGTAGTGTGGTGTAAGGTAACAGGGTGGTGGGATTGGACGAAGGAAACCAGGGGAAATGGGAGATTTGGAGAGAGCGAGACAGATAGTGAGGGAGGGAGAGAGAGAGAGAGAGA
>NW_004797927.1:25226-26258 GCF_000002075.1 Aplysia californica | reverse complement strand
ACACACACACACACACACACACACACACACACACGATAATGTACGTGACTGCCAAGAGGGTATGTACAATGTTGACAAATGAGAAAAGAAAAAAAAGCTGCAACAGCTAAAAGGCAAAGCTAAATAACATGAAAGGGGTAACACAACTTGTTCTACCAATACCGCATAAAATGATACTAGCAAAACATAAACAGCGCCTGGACAACCATACACCCCACTAAACAATAGACAGAGAATGCAGCAGCAACAACAGAAGCAATGATAAGATAACAATCAAAGCAAGCGACAAACAAAACTATTTTTTTAAAAAAACATAACAGAAAATAAAAAAATAGATTCATCTACACGAGAAATCTACACAGTAAACATGAAATTGGGCCAGAGATAAAGCAAAAAACATAATAGCAAATATAAGAAAGATTCAACAACGGTTGAAAAAATACATAATTAATATGAAATGTGGCTCGAGGCAGTCTCGGGTGACAGGGCAAGGGCATAAGCATTGTTTAATTAACAGTGAGGACCAGAAAGAACAGAAACATCTCGCAAAAACTCTGAACTGGGTTGTTAATGAATACAGCGACAGCAGACAAGTTGATGATTACATAAACTATTGACTAGAAGCAAAGTGAAGACACGGTTACAATAAAATATAGCTCGGGCGTGGTGAATTATTAAACAGCATCTTTGTATTCGAGAATAAAACAAGGTTGAGAATTACAAAGATTTGAAACTGATGAAAATGTACATTACTAAGCCACCATTTCAGTCTTTATTTTCAAACATTGATAATGTATCTATATCACCGTGAAGCTGAAGAATTGTGGACTTTATGTCAATTGCGGAGATTTATAGACTAAAAATACACTGGTTCATCTCTAAAACGTCACTAGTCTACTGCAGGATCAGGGTGCATTCTACTGTAGTGCATGTGCGATGAGACTATTGGGGAGAGAAAGGAGGGGGGAGGGAGGGAGGGAGGGAGGTAGGGAGGGAGAGAGAGAGAGAGAGAGAGAGAGAGAGAGAGAGAGT
>NW_004797927.1:21363-25126 GCF_000002075.1 Aplysia californica | reverse complement strand
GACAGACAGACAGACAGACAGACAGACAGACAGACAGACAGACAGACAGACAGACAGACAGACAGACAGACAGACAGACAGAGACAGAGAGCGTGACACAAACGCACATAAAACAAACATGCAAATACATGATAAACATATAATAAATACTACATCTCATACAACCATTGCATATCATTTGTAAAACACAAATACAGTTGTGTTCATGCAACAGGAAAAAGGGGAAGACGGGAGGGAAGGACGAAACAAAGGATCGAGGGAGGGAAGGGAGGAACTAAAGAGGAAGGTAATGAGGGAGGGAGGAAGGGAGGGAAAGGAGGAACTAAAGAGGAAGGTAATGAGGGAGGGAGGGAGGGAAGGGCGAGTCCTGTACAGTCTTACCATCATCCTCCTCCTCCTCCTCCTCCTCGTGTTCCTCCTCGGGGACACTGCTGGTCATGATGGAGTTGTCCACGCGACCACCCACACTGACGTCACCGCCACCATTGCTAGCAAAACTCTCGTCTAAGTGCTCTGCGTCATGGGGGAAAGTGGGGGGAAGGGGAGGGGGGATGAGGGAGGGGGAGGAAAAAGCACTAGCGTGAAGCAGGGCCGCGGAAGAAGGGGAAAACAAGTCTATTTGGCAAAAATAAAAGGGGGGGGAAAGGACCAAAATATCCCAACACAAAGAAAAGGCTAAAAAGGAATGAGGATAAGGGAAATGGGCTACATGGTGTTTGGGTTTAAAGATTAAGGTGGAACAGTTATGGGCTTATGGTTTGTGTACATTAGTATTGATATGTTAAGTAATCCTGACAAAATAAAAAAACAGCCTAGAACCTTTTTTTTCTTTCTTTCTTTCGTTTTCCTTACAATTTCTTAAACCTTTTTTAAACCTGAGAGTATGATTGGAAAATTATTTGTTAAATGCTGGCCCTATATCATAATTGTTTTGTTATTTTCTTTTTTGTTCGGGAACATAAATTATTCAGTTTCTGTTATCTTTTACACTTTCAGTAGCTCCTGTCTGTTTCTTTAACACCTCGTCATATTTTTTAAAAGAATTTGTAATAACAATTTCCAAAAATTAAGCTTCAGCTGTTTTCAGACTTGTTTAAAACTCTCAGCTCAGATAGGACAGTTATTTAATTTCCAGAAGGTGTAAACAAAAAACTCCACATCTAATGAGAACCAAACAACAAAATTCAAACAGGGCAACTTGTTTATGTAGACAACTCGTGTATTCTTACACTAAAAGTCTCAAACTGAAGTTGCTTCCCTTGACTCAAAAATAAAAATAAAAAACCTCTACAGCGTGGACTGGATTCTTTTTTCACTTCCTTTTCGATGAAAAAATAAAACAACCAAAAACAAAAATCCAACAACCACAAGCCATATAAAAACAAGAAACTCCCTCCCTAGACTCATCATACTATCTCTCATAATGTCTTAATGTCTTCTCCTAACAATATCTTCATGACCTGGCTCTACAAAAAATCCTATCAACATTATCCTAATTTTTTTTCTCATCCCCCATTTGTTCATGCTCTGTGAGAGAGGTATTCTTCGTGTTCCTCTGCTTCTTTTACCCTTAGTTCTGTTCTTCAGAGATGCATTGACAAAGACATTAACAATCGTAAAGCACATTTGGTGTCCGTATCTTATCTTCCTCTGGGTGCAACTGCATTTTAAAATGTGTGAAATCGTATTGCTATCACACATTTTAAATGACAAAATTACAACACCAAAAACAGATGTTTGAGAAATTGTTTATGTTATAGCCTGATAATATTGATTTAAGAAAAATTCAGTAAAAATTTATTTTGACCGATGATATTCCTTGAGTAAAGAAAGGGTCGGGGTGTCCAGACGTTTTACAGAAACAGCTGGAGAATTATGATACCTAGTCTGTTCCACTGACCTACAGGAGCAGTATAGCTCAATCTGTTCAATTAATCTCTTCCTCAATGTATATAATGTTATATGCAATATATCATGAGTGCAATACAAAGGTGCAATGTTACTTTCTGTAAATATATATATACAAAAATAGAACTTTGCGTGGACATCTTAACAACAAAGTTTTTCCCACATACACAGAGAGGCAAACAACAAGTGGAAGCAAAGCTTACAAAGTATATTCTGCAATATAAAAATACTCTCTAACCAAAGCACAGTAGCAGCAAAAAGTGCATGGAGGAAGTAGAGATATGATAGGTCGGACTTTTGCCTATCCCACATTTTACTGACTTTTAAATCATACCAGTACAATCATTAAATCATTGCGTCTGTCAAAATCTTTATTTTTTTGGCTTCAAATTAGCAAATAATATGAAGACTTCGGTATGCAGTAAAGTAAATTCAAAATCATCCATATGTTCCAAATATGCCTAGATCTGGATGATTTCTTTGAGCGACACATTTTCTTTTGAAATGAAAAGGAGCATCATCTTTAAATTGTTGTCTTGTTAATTTTCTGGGCTTATTCTTTTGGCGTTTACCCAAATTAATAAATTGAATTGATCGATTGATTTATGTCTTTAATTGCAGATGTACAAGCAGTTGTAGAAGACATGTCTTGACATAAAAACTTAAATGTTCTTGATCAGTTTATCTGAATTTGAGAAATTGTTGTACATGAGACAGGAAATTTTTTAAAAAACTCACTTTATTTCTAAAAATGTTTCAAGCACATCTATAAATCAAAGCAAACATAGAAAGAGAGAGAGAGAGAGAGAGAGAGAGAGAGAGAGAGAGAGAGAGAGAGAGAGAGAGAGAGAGATGGAGGGAGGAAGAAAGAAAGAAATAATGAAAGAGAATGGCCAAGAGGATGATAAAGCAAATACCAAAAAGCTTAAACCATTCCAAAACTACCAAAAACCAGCAACCATCTACAAAATACAGGCAACAACAACAGCAATTGTAATGATAAAAATAACAATAAAAATAATGATATGATGATAACAAATACAATTACAATTCTGAGACCACATTTGAACATTTGCCGGGCTTACCTGCATAGTTTTGATCTTGGCTGTTAAAGAAGTAGGCCCCAGGAGAGTTGGGGTGATCTCCTTGCTCATCATTGAAGCTCCGGGACTGGGGACGGAGAGGTGGGGAGAATGAGACGCAGGTGGCATCTTTTCTTTTGTGGCAGATACAGACTAGATCTACATGTACAACAACTAGACAATATAACAGACACCTATGTGAGTAACAATTACATGATGTAAAAGACATAGATTAGATCTATGTGTATAACAATTAGACGATACAACATACACTGTCTAGATCTAAGTGTATAACAATATAATAGACACAAACTAGAATTCATGTATAGCATTAGCAATATAAGAGACACACAATAGATTTACGCGTAGAACAATATAAAATATATACACTCATACACTTTTACGCAAATACAGTAAGACACAAACACAAAGAGGAGTATGAACAGAGTACCAAAAGGATGCCTCACTTACCGGTTTGAGATGTTTCTTGCCTTTCCCTGGGGGTGGAATGCCTGGAGATGGAGAGAAAATAAAGGAGTTATTGTTTCTGTCAGTGTGGGCGTGTGTGAAAGTGTGTATGGGTGTGTGAGTGTGTGAGTTTGTATACACGGATATGTGCGTACGAGCAGGATGGCGTACATATGTGTGCATTTTTATGTGCATAAGCACGTGTTTGTATGTGGCTGTCCCTATCCTTGTAGACACTGCCACCCAATGACCATCAAACACCCCCTCCCCCCAACCTCCTATCTTCACCACATGGATTATCAATG
>NW_004797927.1:18980-20592 GCF_000002075.1 Aplysia californica | reverse complement strand
GTGGGTAGAGAGTGCCTGTGGTAGGCCCATTTTTTTTCTTATCTGTCTGCGCTTTCAACTCCCCCAAAGCTTCTACGGGAACAATAATTGACTAAATTGTGACTAGGTTCTGCACTTATTACCGAAAACATGTCAGCTTACTTTCACCATTTCCTTCGAAGAGTCATTGTACTGTTTACAGACAACGGATGCCATCTGGGATATTTATTGATTATAATTTGTGTATTCCCAAGTTGTGTCAGAATTTTTCATACATACATGGTACGTTTAATCTTTGGTTTTCGTAATATTTTGATGTATTCTCACCTTTCTCAGAATACAAAAAAAAATAGAAAGAAGAAACCAAAACAAAACACAAGCTGACACAGAAACTATCCACAGGCGCAATCTGACATTTCCACGTTGAACATGAGAGTTTTGTAGAGTTACAACAGTAGCGTTTTGAGTTATTAGACCATTATGTCAAAAACCAAAAGCTCTATCTGCTCTATCAAAATCGTGAGATTATTCGGAGTCGTTATCAAAAGATTCAAAGAATTGCTTTCGAAAAAGCTTGACATGTTGTGAAACTCAAAATTCCTTACGTCAAATTCTCAAAACTAGGTACTGAGCAGATAGAACTTTGTAATTCTAAGGTAGCCATTTTTTTTCTCAGTTCAGACGACGAAGTAATCACGGTAATTTTAAACCACTCTGCCTCCCGGCGTCAGACACTGGTCTAGAGCAGGCAGAGGTCTGGTCTAGAGGAAACAAACAGTTATTTTGTTGTCTCCCGGAGAAGATGCAACCAGTCGTCTCACTAACAGACTGGGAAGTCAACGTCAAAGTACAGTACTTAGAGATTTGCTTGGCCTCAGGAAGAAGCCAAGGAGACTAGGATCTCAGGTACTATTTTTCTTATGTGTCACAGCGTCGAGGAATCAGGCGCTCGTCATTTATTGGGCATACAGAATTATTGCTATCATCTTAAAGTTAAAGCTTGTTCATTTGCCTTGCTTTTGATGGCAAATTACTCATTTATCATATATAGAAATCGAGATATTTGCAATTAAACGAGGTGGAGGTGGCTTTGTGTTAGAGGTAAAGTTAGCGAGAAAATAGCAGTCAAAGCTTGGTAACTTCTAAAGCTGTTGTATCCTTGAGCACTGCAAATTTACAAGTTTTTGTGCCTTTGATCAACATTTTTCAGTAAAACCAATGCAGAAATATATATTTCAATGGAAATCAAACATGTTGAGCCCAAAACAAAAAACAAACAAACAAACAAACAAACAAACAAACAAAAATACATAAAAATCGCTCAACGGATGTTTAACCGTTGGGTTTTTTTAAATTTCATTGTTTTGACGAGCGCCTGATTTCACCACGATGCAACACCCTTGGCTGGAGCCAATCATGCACACACACACACACACACACACACACACACACACACACAAACACTTTCTTCAACTTTTACTAGTGAAGAATAGAACATAACTCAAAATTTGGAAATGTTTAGGCAATCAAAACAAAAAAATGGACTGGGTGAACGCCAAGCATAAACTAATGAAAAACTGGCGTCTCTTACAGCAGCAGGAGGGGCAAAGCTTCACATCCAGGCATGAACCTA
>NW_004797927.1:14529-18203 GCF_000002075.1 Aplysia californica | reverse complement strand
CTAACACACTTATATCTTACTGATAACTCCAGGCAGGATGGAATTCATGACTCCAGGACGGAGGGGACAAAAAAAACCCAAAACAACAAAAACCAAAACCAAAAACTTGAATAACACGAACTCCACTCGAATCCTACCATCTCTCAGTCTGTCTGTCTGTCCGTCTCAATACACGATCTTTCTCTGATCCCGTCTGTCTATCGTGAGTCTATATGTCAGTTTAAGACTTGCCTGTCTATCCAAATCTATCAATCTCCGAGTCTATCAGCCCGTCTCAGCACCCTCTATGATGCCAGACGGCAAATCTCTCTTTGAGAAGGTCATTGTGAAACGACATAATGGCCGCTCCCCTCAAAGTGCCTGTACTATTTCGTGAGAAAAGAAGCTTAGCTCGCGACTTCTGTTTGGAAGAATAATATTACTCGCCTAGAGCTGGCTGGGGGGAAGGAAGGGACGTGATGGCTGGAGAACAATAAGGAAATAAACCCCTTTTTTGTAAGGTCATACACAACTAGGTACTTTAATAGTGGGTTTTCTTCGAACATGTCGCCGTATGCAGTTGAGAGCGCCGTAAAACTTTCATCAAACTGAATGAAACTGAACGATATGTCACCTCTGTTTCAGTGGAGAGGAGCACATCGGCACAACAACGGCCATTTAGAATGGGGGGACAGCTAGGCATACAAACAGAAAAAGCAGACAAAAAGAAAAAAGCAGGGCCTACTTATGACCTCAATACGTAACAATCTTTTGGTATAGCGGAAAAAAACTTTTAGCTGCTCAAGCATCATCATGTGCTAAATAGATAGATAAATCGATAAATGGATGAATAAAATAATAAAATAAATAAACAAATAAATACACGAATAAACAAATAAATAAATAAATCGTATTTTCCACCAAAAAAGAGTGAAATTGTTTAATAAATCACACCAAAAAACCAAAAAAAAACCCCGGCAAGCTGTTCTATTTTAGAGGCGTGATCCTATAATAAGCGCCTGCCAACCTCTGCCAAACTGGAGGGAGAATCCCATTGAGTAGTGACTGCCTGTCCTCAGACATTTCCCCACAGGGAGATCACGCACTTTTTTACCTTGATCATTTGGAAGAGAAGTGGTATGTGGCAAGGAAAGGAAGAAACAGACAGACAGAAAGAGAGAAAGAAAAAAATAAAGCAAAATTGAAAGTTGAAAATAAATGAGAAACAGAAGGAGGGGGGTGTGTGAGAGACAGAGAGACAGACAGACAGACAGACAGGCAGAGACAGAGACAGACAGGCAGAGACAGAAAGACAGACAGACAGAAAGACAGACAGACAGACAGAAAGGAGGGAGGGGGAGACAGAGAAAGAAAACGCTGGACTCTAGTTCGAACGGGCAACAACCCCGCACAGCCTGGGCCAGGATCGGTTAACACTGCTCACGCCTCAAGAGCCAGCACTGGTCATGACCATAAAAAAACAGAAACAAAACAAAAACACCCGTAACAAAAATAACAAACATTTATCCCATTCTTCGTGTTTTTGCTCCACCGGTCATCGAACCCTGGTTAAACAACCCGTTTCTCTCCTGCTTGTCTAAATTAACCATCGGGTCAAGCAAAAAATACAGCACAAACAAACTTCCTAGGAGTACAATTAACAGACTATGACTCTTGGCATGGGCAGCAAGACACATCTCAGCAAGGGCAGCCACGTCAAACTAGCTGGGAGATCACTCACACACCAGTTCCAGCACTCCATACCCATACCCCATCGCTTCCTCTTCGTCAAGTCAAGCCCAAGACTCAACGTAAACATTGGTTGGAGGTCGTCGCCGTTTTGTTGTTGTTGTTGTTGTTGTTGTTGTTGTTGTTGTTGTTGTTGATGTTGTTGTTTTGTTTTTGCTGGTGAAGGTGGTGGTTGAGGCAGTATTTTTGTGGTGATTGTGTTGTTGTTTTTATTGTTGTTGTTGTTACTGTTGTTGTTTTGGTTGATGATGATTGTTGGCATTGTCAGACATGCTGTTGACCACAGTTGTTGTTGTTGTTGTTATTGCTGTCGTTATTGTTATTTGTTGTTGTAGCTGTCGTTTTTGTTGTTGTTGTTATTGTTGTAATTGTTGTTGGTTCTCTTGTTATAGTTGATTTAGCTTATGAATCAAAATTGCGTTTGCGTGGTGGTTTTTGTAATGACGGTGATTTGTTTATAATTTATGTTACATTAATGCGTTAGATGATTTCGACATTAACCAAAACAAAGCCATTATCACCAACAGCTTCTCCAGACCAAGATGAACAAAAACAGCAGCAGCAACACAACAAACAGCGGGTAACAGCAACAGGTAACAATATCAACAACAACAACAATAGCAACAGCAGCAGCAGCAGCAGCAACAACACATCGGACTCAATATGTCTACTGTGCAGCGAGGAGCCCCAAGATTTGGACCACTGGCAGCAGAGATGCCCCGCAACGGAGGTCCGTCGGTGGCATCTCTTTAGGGGGGATTCAGGGAGGTTAGACTGCCTCACCCGCTATCCAACAGAGGCGGTGGCCCTGGCGAAGAGCACGCTCTTCGGCGCTCCAACAATTCGGAAGGATAGACTGCCACACACACACACACACACACACACACACACACACACACACAACAGCAACAACAACAATAACAACAACA
This sequence comes from Aplysia californica, assembly GCF_000002075.1. NCBI lineage: Eukaryota > Metazoa > Mollusca > Gastropoda > Aplysiida > Aplysiidae > Aplysia > Aplysia californica. The sequence continues at coordinate 15,546 of NW_004797927.1, read as the reverse complement.
ACAACAACAAAAGCAACAACAACAACAACAATATCAACAACAACAACAACAAAGACAAAAACAACATAACCAAAAAAGCCATCACCACCTACTATATTGACATGGCAGCAACCTGTAGACCGGTAGCTTCTCCAGCTAACGTGTGACGTCACAGAAGACAAGGAAGCTTGCCCCCCCCCCCCCCCAAAAAAAAAAAAATTGCAGAAATATCGGTTATTTACTCATCTTTTTGCCACATTAATGAGCAAAAACATGAACAATTATGGTGAACGATTTCACGTCCATATCCGATCAAACCTTGACAAGAGACCAGAACAGTTCCCGGGGGAGGGGATGGAGAAAGTGTATTTGTTTTTTTATTTAGAGGGAAAGGAAGGTGAGTTCAAGATTCCTGTGAGTTCAGGTTGTTAGAACTTATAAGTTGAACCACTGGTTTCACGTGAGGAGGCAAGGGGTCTAATGGAAAAAGGTGAGGCTAGAGATATGCGTGCCTATGTTTTAAGAGAGAGAAATATATATTTATACATACAGAGAGACAGGGAAGGAGAGAGAGAGAGAGAGAGAGAGAGAGAGAGAGAGAGAGAGAGAGAGAGAGAGAAAGTGAGTTGGAATAAGACAAGAGAAGGTTAACAAAGGAAGCTAAAAAAAGCAGAACAATGTTTAAAAAATTGTATCCCCCCCCCCCCCTGAAATTTGGCGGGTGAAGTAAATGAAGTTGTCGCTCTATCAAGATCTCCCGAACAGGAGACAGAGACAAAAAAAGTGATGGCGAGGAAATAACAAGGGCGGTCTAGGCTGATTTCCCGGACTTGTCGAGTTGATCTGCTGGGCTCACTTTGATAATGAGTTGTGCGCATTTGTCATCATGAGGACATAACAGGGACATAATGAGGACATAATGATCGAGGGAATAGATGAATATTTGTACGCAACACACATACACACACACAAACACACACATACATACACACATACATACACATACACACATACACACACAGACACACACACACACAC